>NW_024412407.1:29418884-29612148 GCF_014898765.1 Herpailurus yagouaroundi
TAAATCTAACCAAAGATGTAAAGGATCTGTATGCTGAAAACTATAGAAAGCTTATGAAGGTAATTGAAGAAGATTTAAAGAAATGGAAAGACATTCCCTGCTCATGGATTGGAAGAATAAATATTGTCAAAATGTCAATACTACCCAAAGCTATCTACACATTCAATGCAATCCCAATCAAAATTGCACCAGCATTCTTCTCGAAACTAGAACAAGCAATCCTAAAATTCATATGGAACCACAAAAGGCCCCGAATAGCCAAAGTAATTTTGAAGAAGAAGACCAAAGCAGGAGGCATCACAATCCCAGACTTTAGCCTCTACTACAAAGCTGTCATCATCAAGACAGCATGGTATTGGCACAAAAACAGACACATAGACCAATGGAATAGAATAGAAACCCCAGAACTAGACCCACAAACGTATGGCCAACTCATCTTTGACAAAGCAGGAAAGAACATCCAATGGAAAAAAGACAGTCTCTTTAACAAATGGTGCTGGGAGAACTGGACAGCAACATGCAGAAGGTTGAAACTAGACCACTTTCTCACACCATTCACAAAAATAAACTCAAAATGGATCAAGGACCTGAATGTGAGACAGGAAACCATCAAAACCTTAGAGGAGAAAGCAGGAAAAGACCTCTCTGACCTCAGCCGTAGCAATCTCTTACTCGACACATCCCCAAAGGCAAGGGAATTAAAAGCAAAAGTGAATTACTGGGACCTTATGAAGATAAAAAGCTTCTGCACAGCAAAGGAAACAACCAACAAAACTAAAAGGCAACCAACGGAATGGGAAAAGATATTTGCAAATGACATATCGGACAAAGGGCTAGTATCCAAAATCTATAAAGAGCTCACCAAACTCCACACCCGAAAAGCAAATAACCCAGTGAAGAAATGGGCAGAAAACATGAATAGACACTTCTCTAAAGAAGACATCCGGATGGCCAACAGGCACATGAAAAGATGTTCAGCGTCGCTCCTTATCAGGGAAATACAAATCAAAACCACACTCAGATATCACCTCACGCCAGTCAGAGTGGCCAAAATGAACAAATCAGGAGACTACAGATGCTGGAGAGGATGTGGAGAAACGGGAACCCTCTTGCACTGTTGGTGGGAATGCAAATTGGTGCAGCCGCTCTGGAAAACAGTGTGGAGGTTCCTCAGAAAGTTAAAAATAGACCTACCCTATGACCCAGCAATAGCACTGCTAGGAATTTATCCAAGGGACACAGGAGTACTGATGCATAGGGGCACTTGTACCCCAATGTTCATAGCAGCACTCTCAACAATAGCCAAATTATGGAAAGAGCCTAAATGTCCATCAACTGATGAATGGATAAAGAAATTGTGGTTTATATACACTATGGAATACTACGT
This sequence comes from Herpailurus yagouaroundi, assembly GCF_014898765.1. Taxonomy (NCBI): domain Eukaryota; kingdom Metazoa; phylum Chordata; class Mammalia; order Carnivora; family Felidae; genus Herpailurus; species Herpailurus yagouaroundi. Next base: position 29,420,272 of record NW_024412407.1, read on the forward strand.
GGCAATGAGAAAAAATGAAATATGGCCTTTTGTAGCAACGTGGATGGAACTGGAGAGTGTGATGCTAAGTGAAATAAGCCATACAGAGAAAGACAGATACCATATGGTTTCACTCTTATGTGGATCCTGAGAAACTTAACAGGAACCCATGAGGGGAGGGGAAGGAAAAAAAAAAAAAAAAGAGGTTAGAGTGGGAGAGAGCCAAAGCATAAGAGACTGTTGAGAACTGAGAGCAAACTGAGGGTTGATGGGGGGTGGGAGGGAGGAGAGGGTGGGTGATGGGTATTGAGGAGGGCACCTTTTGGGATGAGCACTGGGTGTTGTATGGAAACCAATTTGACAATAAATTTCATATAAAAAAAAGATTCTTTTTTTGTTGTATTTTTTAAAGCTTATTTTGAGAGAGAGAGAGAGAGAGCAAGACAGAGTGCAAATGGGGTAAAGGCACAGAGGGAGAAAGAATCCCAAACAGGTTTAGCGCTGTTAACGCAGAAGTTGATGCGGGGCTTGAACTCACAAACTGTGAAATCATAACCTGAGCTGAGACCAAGAGTCGGCCATTTAACCAACTGAGCCACCCAGACCCCCCCTAAATATTCTTTTATAATGGCTCCCCAACACTTCAATTAAATCAACAATATTTGTTGCCAAGACCTACTGAGCACTTAACATGTACTAGAGCTAGATATACCTTAAATACTCATTTAATCCTCATAGTAACTCAGCAAGTTTATTTTAATATGAGGGAGTGGAGGCTTAGAAAATTTAAATAACTTTCTCATTTTCACACAGGTAGTATATGACTTGAACCCAGATTTGTATCAATCCAACTACTAAGACTTTAGTCGCGGTCGACTACTGGCTTATATGTGGACATAATATAGTACATTTACCAGTTTTGTATTCTTGGACATTTAGGTAATTACTAATTTGATGATATGAAAACACATACTGTGATTAACATCTTTATAGGGAAATTTATATACACAGGGAGATTATTTCACTAAGTTACATTGCTAGAGGTAATATAGCTCAAAGGAACTGCACAGTTTTATTTTATTTATTTAAAAAAATTTTTAATGTTTATTTATTTTTGAGAGGGAGGAAGTCAGTGCACGAGCAGGGGAGAGATAGAGAGACAGGGAGATACAGAATCTGAAGCAGGCTCCAGGCTCTTAGCTGTCAGCACAGAGCCCAACTGGGGCTTGAACCCATGAACTGTGAGATCATGACCTGAGCTGAAGTCAGACACAACTGACTGAGCCACCTAGGCACCCCAGAACTGCACAATTTTAAGAAGACTTTAAAAAATAATTATTGTTTAATTGCCTTCTAGAAATACTGAAAAAAGCTACAGTACCTGGTTTCCTAAAATCTCAACTCTAGATATTTTTTTTTCAGCTTTTTGGTATAAGATTTTTGAGGTGTGTTCAGGAAGGTAATAATTCTATATTTTTGAGGGAGTAGAAGATTATCCTTTTTGAAAATTTGTCTGAGTAGATCTTTATTACATCTAACTGGATTGTATCTGAGGAATTCAATCAATAAATAATTTGGTGAGAATTGGAAATCAGAATAGACTTTGAAAATTTATGTTAGCAAGAGTTCTTCATCCTGATTCATTTAAGAACTTAAAGGGAATGGGAACTAAAAGGAGGATTTACTTTGTGTTGGCCTGAGGGGTATATTAATGGTAATGAATCTTCTTTGTGATATATTACCTTATATACACCTACACAACTTGATAGGAAAAGTAATTTTTCAATGTCGTTTTTAGTTCTGGGAGATGTGAATTATGGTGTTATGTTTGATCTTAACAAAACTTCTTTCCAAACTTCTTTAGATATCTGAGGTCAAAGGAGAGGAGAACCAATGTTAGATAAAAATCAGAGCTAAAGGACAGCAAGTCTAGTAAGAGGATGACATGGGAGCTTCATGACCTGGGTTTTTGCCCCAGCTCCTTAATCCTTGGGCAAGCTTCTTAGCTTCTTTTGGTGATGTTGTCTACTTATAAAATACGTTTTGACTAAAGCAGTGATTTTCAGATTGCTACAGATATCCTGAGAAGCTTTGACTCAAATTTCAAAAGATATTTTTGAGTATTAAAAATTCAACTGGTACAAACTAAGGGTGTTAAATCCCAAATTTTAACATATTAGAGATCACCCATACATTGTCACATCAACTTCTTTTTTTGGTGTTAACCCTGGAATAAAACTTCCTGTGCTTATATTTGACTGCCTTATAAATGTGTCATTGACTAAGAAGAATATAGGTCTTACTGAAAGCCCTTCAAATTTCCTACAAATTTTAGCCCAGGTTCTCACTCATGAGATTATACAACTGAATACAGAGGCTGCTGTCAAAGGAATGGCAAGCTAGTGGTACACACGTGTGCCTGGCCAGCTTCCACTTACCATGAAATCACCAGTGGTATTGTCCAGAGTGACTGTTTTCCACATCTCTTTTCAACAATGCACTTGGCAGTATGTTTAAATGCTTACTTTTCACTTTGAATGCTTGTTACTTGATCTTTTCGATAAAGTTGTTGCGTGTTTGGGTGCTTTGTGTTTAACTTTTATACACACACACACACACACACACACACACACACACACACACACACTCTCACACATTTTAGGTGAGGTGGAATAATTCACCCTGCAACTAGAAATGGGTTGCGGATTAAAAGCAGGGCATTTAAAAAGCAAATGTGCAGATGGAAATGATAATATTGATCAGGCCCACATTTGACGACAGAGGTGCTGTATTGATTAGGCTCAGGATAAAACAAGTCATACTATAAAGTACTAAATGTATCTTCAGATTTTATCGACCAAACTGACAGCACTATACAAAATGAAAGCAATATGCAGAAAATTCTCTTCAAAGTCACTATGATACAAGTTTATATTTGTTTGGCAGTTCAGGGTCCCAATAAATTATAGCTACAGGTTAAAGTATCAGTAAAAAGATGAAAACATAAAAGCACTTTTTTTTTTACCATTATTTATCATTGGGATTTACCTTTGTGGCAATAAAAATGCTTAAATTTTCAATATGATATATGTAATCAGATTTTGCAAGATACTTATCTGTTCTATGACAAGTTACAACACCATTTGGAAATAAAATTTTGTGAATGTAGGCAGAAGGATTCCAGATTCTTTCAATATTGTATAGCTCCTCATATCAAGAGGTGGTATCTCTTTTTCCATTCTTTGAATCTGAACTTGCCTTGTGACTTGGTTAGACTAATAGAATGTTGCCTTGGAGCTCTTGCCTCTCCCTCTAAGAATGCTCTGGCCACCACGTAAAGAAGCCTAGCTAGCTACTGAATGATGAGAAACCACAGAGAAAAAACAGCACCAAAACCCAAGACACAAGTGACTTTCTGACCCCAGGCAAGTCATTGATCTATGCAACCACAAGAGTGAACCAGGCAAAACTAGCAGAATGGACAAGTTAATTCATAGAATTGTAAAAAAAAAAAAAATGATAAATTGTCTTTTTGAGCCACTAATCTTTGGAATGGTTTGTTTGTTATACAGCAACAAATAACTGATATAATACAGTAACAAATATGGGATTGGATCAGTAATATTATCTGATAACACAATCTAGAGAGGATTTAAGAATACATCCATCGAACTTGATGTGGTAGCAAGGAAGCTGAGATTATATGAATTCTTACAGTTCAATTGATCATATTGCAAATAATGTGACTCTCAGTTTTGTTTAATTTACGGTTTGTTCTGACATGCATATATGAAGAAGATTTAATGCTCTGTCAAACACATGATTGATAGGAACCAGAAAGAAATGATAAGAGTTAAAACCAGTTTTCAAATACTATGAATGTAGGAATGTCTTCAATAACTGTGTAAGACCAATGGTAGGGACAAAAAAGAAGCAGCTCATGGAAAAGTTGTTGCCAAAATGGGCCTAGTCATCATATGTTGTATAAGACAAGCACTAGCTCTTAAGAAGATTCTATCATCTTTGCACACAGTGTTAGTGCCATACAAATCTCAATTTTGTTAAAACTTGCATTTTAAATTGCAGGATTTTCAGGATTATTTGTAATGACATGGGTAGTAAGTTATAGAACTTGAACAAGCTCATGTTAGTTTGGTAATTCAAGATCCCAGTGAGTTATAGCTACAGACTAAAGTATCCATAAAGAAATGGAAACAAAATTTAGACTCAATATACAAAATAACATAAATCCTATTATTTTGAGAAGTAAAAGAAATATTGGACAAAATTATTCCTCAAGTATGGGTTTTAAAAAAGACACCATTGAAACATGTCATAATTTTTTTTAATGTTTATTCATTTTTGAGAGAGAGAGAGAAACAAGAGTGCAAGCAGAGGAGAGAGAACAGGGGCAGATTGAGAAGGAGACACAGAATCTGAAGCAAGCTCCAGGCTTTGAGCTGTCACCACAGAGCCTGATGCGGGGCTTGAGCTCATGAACCGTGAGATCATGACCTGAGTCAAAGTTGGACCCTTAACCAACTGAACCACCCAGGTGTCCTGAAACATGTCATAATTTAACAAATATATGTTTAAAAATCATTTTTCCAGCAAGCAATGACAGCCTGAAAAAGCTATTCGTTGATTCTCTCCACATTGAACATTTACCAATTAAGAAATGTTTGTAGATATTATTAAACATTCAGACTTCACTTTTCTTTCAAATATCTTGATTGGTTTTCCTGAATGTGGTAGCTGTTTCTAAAGGGGCCACCATCAATTCTTTCAGCTCTTTGTATGAACATACCATTCTCCCATTGAGCGAGTCTATTCCTCCCTCTCCTTGAACTTGGGCAGGTCTAAGTGACTTATTTGATCAACAGAATATATTGGAAGGGATATTCTGAAATTCTGAAACCAGGTCACAAGAAGGCTTGCAGCTTCTTCCTAACCTTCTTAGAAGGCCCACTTTTGGATCCCTGAGCTACCATGCAAGAAGCTTGACTGCCTTGCTGGGGTGACCACACGGAGAGACCCTGAGTCTGCATGGAGAGGGGAAAGGGCCCAGCTAAGCCTACCTACCAGCTGTGCCCACCAAAGAATCAGACCTGTGAGTGAAGTAATTTTGGTTGCTCCAGACAAGGTCCTCTATCAGCTGAGTACCGGTGAAGAATGACTACATTTAATGCCACATGGAGCAGAATCAAGCATCCATGCTCTGCCTGAATTCTGGACTTACAGAAATTGTTGTGACTTTTTTTAAGCCACTGAGTTTTAAGATAGTTTATTGTATTGCAATAGATACTCAGAACATTGACTAATAATCTGAGATGACAAGATAAGCTATTAAAGTTGTTACCACTTCAATAATTTATCTTGTGAATCAAGCAATGGAAATAGAGAAGACAAAACACAGAAACAAATTGAGCATCATGTCTGATATAAGACCACAATGAAAGGCAGTAACCTCCAATTTTTAATACCTTTGCATTTGCAAAACAGCTTTACTGTTTTCCTTGGCTGTTTTTAAAATACATATTACAAATTTGAGTTAAGAATTAACTTTTGTAGGGTGCCTGGGTGGCTGTCTGTTAAGCGACTGACTTTGGCTCAGGTCATGATCTCATGGTTCATGGGTTTGAGCCCTGTGTCAGGCTCTGTGTTGACAGTGTGGAGCCTGCCTGGGATTCTCTTTCTCTCCCTCTCTTTCTGTCTCTCTCTCTCTCCGTCTCACAAAATAGATTAAAGAAAAAAACTTTTAAAAAAAGAGTAAACTTTTGCTAGTATAATGCCACCTTTATCTCTTGGGGGTATCTAATAATATTCTACTAGGAATATGTGATCTAGGAAATAATTTCTGAATTTAAAAATGTTTGAAAAGCACTAGACAAATACTCTTAGTGTTTCTTTTTAGTTCTAATATTTATAAAATATGTCACAGTGGGTATGATGGATTTTGAGTGGATTTTTACTTGAGCCACAATCTCTTTTCATCAGGGATATCAAAAAAATTCTTCCTGGTGTTTAGACAGGAGGTTTTTCTTAAAAAAGAAAGCAGAGTTTCTTAATAACAGCACCTTCCTGAATAGTGGTTAAATGACTTCCATTTTATATGCTTATATAGGTGTTCTAAATCTCAGGTCACAGATCAAGGTATGTAAGAAATGTACCTTCATTTTTCAATAACTCCATTTAATTTCTGTTTGCACACCCATTCCTCCAGCATGGTAGAAACTTCACTGTGGTTCATGTGGATGGTTTTCCAATATCTCTACTTCCCTTCTCCTTGGGTTGCACTTAAGCCCTAGAGGGCTCACTTGGGTCTAAGCCCTCAGGGCTGAAGAGGACATTTGATCACACATGCATCTTCAAGGCACCCATTGCTCCCTCCTGTCCATACAGCTCAGCCTGAACACTCTTCATTTCCACCTGAATGAGGTCTTTAGGTCAGACAGGGCTCTCAGCTACATCCACACTGTTCTAGGGCCTTGAGAATCATACTACTGCTCCCATGTCATGCTAGAATTTGTAAAGCTCTGTGAGGCTAAGACCTTCTCTTGCCAACTCTTCGGGGCCTGTTCATAGAGTTGGGCTCCAGTCTCCTTTGCTCTAAGATCCCAAAGACTTATCTGGAAGTTATTCTGTCTCATTGGAGCTTGGTTGTAGGAAAAAAGCTCTGGGTCCTAATTACCCCCATCTCCCCATGTGATAGTCAGAGGCCTTATCTTTGGGGGATGGGGAAGCCTTGCTCTTGCTTTATGTTTTTTCCTAAATTGTTCTTATGTCATGAGTCCTTACTAGTCTTTACCTTTCTATGTTCATGGTGTCTTAAGTGTGTCAATTTTTTTCATGGCATCTTTAGGTCTAAGTAAACAAATGAATAACAAGCAAACAAATAAAACACTAAAATCCTAGTGGCCCCATTTTTTATTTTTGTAATTAATTAACTAATTTTTAAAAAGTTTATTTATTTATTGAGAGACAGAGAGAGAGAGGCAGAGAGAGAGAGGGAGACAGAGGACCCAAAGCTCTGTGCTGACAGCAGAGAGCTTGATGTGGGGCTTGAACTCATGAACCATGAGATCATGACCTGAGCCGAAGTCGGATGCTTAATTGACTGAGCCACCCAGGCACCCCATGGTTCCATTTTTTAAATAGTTAGGTTCAAACAAGAAGTTAATAGTAGCAGCTTGTGCACTGACAGCTCAAAATTTAAGGAAGCCACAACAGTCTTGTAAATTCACCATGGCACTTAAAGAAGTATGTGCATAGGCCACTGAAATACAAAATCCAAGGAAACTCCCCTCTTTGCTGTTATATGCCTTCATATGTACAGAAGCTCAGAAAGGCCTACCTATTTGATTGGCAGTAGTGAGTAGTGGAACAGGAAATGGTGGGGAAAAAAAGCCATAAAAACAAGTAAGTTCAGTCAGGAAATTACAGCCATTATAAATAGTACTGGAACAAGAGACTTATTATAAGAAAGGGAAGGAGCTTGGGAAAGCGAATGTTTGGAAGGAGGAAATGAGAAGATTTGATAGAGGGGACGCCTGGGTAGTTCAGTTAGTTAAGTGTCCAACTTTGGCTCAGGTCATAATCTTATGGTTCCTGAGTTTGAGTCCCTCATCGGGCTCTGTACTGACAGCTCAGAGCCTGGAGCCTGCTTTGGATTCTGTGTCTCCCTCTCTTTGACCCTCCCCTGCTCGTATTCTCTCTCTCTCAAAAACAAATAAACATTAAAAAAATAATTAAGGAGAAGAGTTGATAGAGAGTCACTAACCAATCTGTCGTGTGGGCGATGAGAGGCTGGGTGCACAGGTCTCAAAACGTGAGCTCACAAAGGGGCTGATGGAAAACTGTTAGCCCTCTGGGGAACATAGCCATGTGTCTGGAGCCACTGTTGGTAAAGCAGCATCGTAGAGGAAAAATATATGTTCATATATGTGCAGTGGTGGTAGAGGGGAAAACCAGGAGAGCTGAACAAATAAGAGCTTTATTTAGGAAGATCAGGAGAAGACAGCTGCCTCAGACATCTAAGCAAATAGCTTCCAAAGAGAAGAAGGACAACATAGGATTCCAGGGGCTGGAAAGTTTTACAGACAGAATAATAAAACTAAGAAAGCTCTCTTGAGAAGGATTACCTATCTTGCAATAATTTGCACCTCTTTTATTGCCATTATCTGTAGTAAAGTAGCTGTTAATATTCTCAACAAGAATGATTGTCATGTCACTTGCTAAGAATGAGGGAAATCAGGAATAAATGGTGTGAGGAGACAGACTCCTGTTTCTAAGTTCATAAATACAAGAGGAAATCTTCAAAAGCTCTGGTGGTCACAGCAAAGGCAGTTGGTAACTTTATTGCCACATTTCCAGACAAACTGGGTCTATCAGTTCTACTTGAAACTCGCAGTAGTAAAAGCCAACAGACATAGAAAGGATTACCCTTCCACATAACTCAATTCTGACCTTAACTACATGGGCATAGTATAGTGAAAATATGAATTAAGGGTTCATATCTTTAAGTCACTTTACTGGTACTAAAAGGTTGATTTTGTGGTGATTAAAAACCATAGTCTGCAGTTCTCAGTGAATACAATCTTGAGAAATTTGAACAGAATCTGCAGAAGATATTCATTAGTCAACTAATGCTGGATAACAAACAACCACAAACCCTAGTGGCATAAAACAACAAGCATTTATTTCCTGTTTGTCCATTTGTGTGTCAGCTGGAGTTCAGCTGCCCCAAGTCTGACTGAGGGCCGGGCTTAGGTCTCTTCCATGAGTATTCATTTTAGAGCTTGGGTTACAGGGGTAATGGCTACACACTGGAAATTCTTCTCATGGCAATTGGAAGGAGGGCAAGAGGGTAAGTCCAGCCACACAGGCACACTTCAAGTCTTTGTGCAAGTCATGTATGCTGACATCTCATTGGTCAAAGCAAGTGATATGGTCAAATCCCACATCAATGGGTATGGAAATATATTCCTCCAATGGAAAGGAGAGGAGTATTTCCTTAGCAACCATCTAATCTAAGACGTTTTATATATTATTTTCTATTATTTCTTAAATTTTAAATTACTTAAGTTCTAATTCAACTCAAAGTGATAAAAACCCCTAAATAAGAGTAGCTTAAACCACATGGAATTTTATTTGGTACATATAAATGAAGTCTACAGGAAAACAATCTAAAGTGGCACGGGACCTTCATCATCTTCAGGAACCCAGTGCTTTCTCTCTAGCTTCATCCCTGTTTTTAGGCCACCTTCTGACCCAAGATAGCTGGTAAGTTTCAGCCATCAAGTCCACCTTCCAGACAGCTAGCTGGAGAATGGGATGAAGAAAGTTACATCAGAGGTCACACAAAATTCTTTTGCTTCCATCTTTGGCCAGAAATTTTTTTGCATAACTATGTCAGCAGGGAAAGATGAAAATGTATACTTTATTGTTAGAAGTCTCCAGTTGGCCATGTTTCATATGCAAAAATTACGTTTTTTAAGAGGTTAATATACTGAAGAACACCTGTTGATGTAAATACTTGGTAATCTTTGCCAGAAAATTCCAGAGAAACTGTTTGCATTCTCATCACTACTAAGCGTGTACATGAGATATTTCATGTCTTAGAATAAAAATGATTGTTAACAGATAAAAGCTATTGATATCATTCTTTAAATTAAATTTCTGAATTATTTTTAGTTACAGCTGGCAAGCTGCCAAAAAGAAAAAGGTAGAGGGAATAAAGTTTAATTTTTCATTTTTTAACATTTATTTATTTTTGAGAGACTGAGAGCGACAGAGCGCAAGCAGGAGAGAGGCAAAGAGAGAGGGAGACACAGAATCGAAAGCAGGCTCCAGGCTCTGAGCTCTCAGTACAGAGCCCAATGAGGGGCTCGAACTCACAAGATTATGACCTGAGACAAAGTTGGACCCTTAACCAACTGAGCCACCCAGGAGCCCTGGGAATGAAGTTTTTTAACATGTATGTTTATTCTCAGCATCCTTCCAGGTTGCTCCTCAAAATGAATTCCAGGGAAAACTCATACTTTATATTTTCCACTGTAGTATGTTAATGCCAGTGCATGAGTTCTTAAGAGATTTCAGAAAAGAGGACATTTCCTGTCATGAATAAATAGTTGAGATTTGAATTAGCCCATGGACATTGATGGATCACTGGTTTTTGTCACAATCATTAGCTTGTAATCCAGGTTATCCACGATCTGTTCCCAATATACTTTTCTAGGCCCATCTCACATGACTCTTTTTCAGGTATCTTTATAAAATTCATGACATGTTGCAAAATGTCAAGTATCATATATGACTTTCTCAAACTAGATCAATTGTGCCACCCAAACATATTCTGTATCTTCCTTTTTTGTTTTTTTGCCTATGCTTGAGCCATCTTAGAAGAGTGACCCCCATCGTACCCACTATAACCTTACCCATTCATTTAAGATGTAACACAAAAATTTATATTCTTATAAAAGCCTCTCTAGAATCTCACAATCAGATGTGACTTCTCTCTAAATCCCACATAACTGCGTATCATATGCATTCTCTCTTTCATTAATTTATAATTAATACTTACTGAACAGCTACTGGTGCCACTGTGCTAGGTTTCATTCGTAGCATTTATAATCTAGTGATAGGCATTAACCAAATAGTATTTTCTCATGTATTATACCACAGCCTATCTCACATTATACTTCTATTGTTCATCTTGCTTACCTTTATAAGCATTAGAAAGATACTTGCAAAACAGTGTCTTATCATCTGTATATCCTTTTGACACCTAGGACTATGCTTGCACTGTTACTCAAATGTTCAGCAAAAATATTTGATGAGTGAATATTCTTGGTGTGTTTCACTTACTGCCTTCCACTTTCCCCCAGGGGAGGCAAGTCAAAGGAGGTATGTTATCATTAAATTAACTGCTGTAGAAAAATCCACTCAAAACTGAAGCACACATTTTAAAACATATACATGTAACTTCATACTACAGCGGTGAGGATGGAGAAAAATCAACAAGATGAAATCCAGCATTTGCCTTATTAGAAATGGAAAGTGTCCCAGTGAAAGATGATGTGAATTTCAAGAGGCTGAGTATCAGGTGTCCAGTGTCCAGGCTTGCAAAAATCACACAGATAAAAAGCAAATCTCTGTCTAATATATATGTGCCTTCTATGATAAAAAAAAAGAGTAAACAATGAAGAAATGATATTCAGGCATTTCTGAAAATACTTGCATCCTGCTGCATTCATTGTATAATAGTATGTTTTCTGGGTCAGCAGCCTTTTCCTTGTTTCCCATTTATTCAGGCTTCAGATCTGTGGTGTGGATCATAATTAGGAATCTGGTCATTCTTTCTCCAACTCGGATTCAATTAGCCATATGTTACAGGTAACAAACACAGTGACTGTCAAACTTCAGCAACTACCAAGGGAAAAAGAAGGTAGTGGGGTCAAAACTGTGGATGCATAAAAAGCTCTTGAAGTAGAGGTGACTCCTAATTATGAAGCATTAATCAGAATTTTGTCTGCTCATTCATCAGCCATCTCCATGGACCACTCTGGAAATAGCAGCCTCTTATTCACAAGGGACAGAAGTGTGGAGCAAAGGTATCAGAAAATGGAATGGGTAAATATGCAATTCTGTTTACGTTCTTCATCTCAACAATGAAGAAAAATCAATAAGGTTACAGAATACGGCAATTGTACTTTTAAATGAAGACTCTCTAGAAGACAGGTTTTTGTTTGTTTGTTTGTTTGTTTGTTTTAACTCATAAGGGCTGATTCCAAACAAGTGATGTCCTTGTTGTGGAACTTTTTATGCATAATTAGGGCTGCCCTGGGTCAGCCCTGCAGTAGGAGAGCCTTGGCATGGTGGGTCAGGATGAAATTCATTTTACTTGGAAAAGGTGGAATTAAATTTAAGCATTAGAATTTGAAACTGTGTTACTTCAGAACTTTTCTTCTCTGTTACATGCTGATTTGTTAGAGAAAAAGGTTGGAAATCCTGGGAGGAGAGAACAGTTAAAAAAGTAGTTAAAAGAAAATGAGTATTAAAGCATGTGGTTCTTGAGGAGAAACTCACATAATTCGATAGGCTTTGTGAAGAAATTTACCACTTAGAAAAAAAAACCTGTTTAATTTTTGGCTAACCTACCCATTCACACTCTTCTCTGAAGAAGAAGGAGCTAAGTTATAATACAGCCACACTCCATTTAAAATAACATTTATTGGGGCGCCTGGGTGGCGCAGTCGGTTAAGCATCCGACTTCAGCCAGGTCACGATCTCGCGGTCCGTGAGTTCGAGCCCCGCGTCGGGCTCTGGGCTGATGGCTCAGAGCCCGGAGCCTGTTTCCGATTCTGTGTCTCCCTCTCTCTCTGCCCCTCCCCCGTTCATGCTCTGTCTCTCTCTGTCCCAAAAAAATAAATAAACGTTAAAAAAAAAAAATTTAAAATAACATTTATTTAACAGCAGGTCAGCCTCCTAGGCTTACTTCCTCACAGAAAAGGCCTATTATAAATCCCACTAATTTTCCCATGAGTTCTACAAAGAGTGTTTCTTCGTGGTGGGTTTGAGAATTTTAACCACTACAATTTAAATGTCTCAAACGATGTCGCTTCAAATCATTTCCCTGGAGGCTGCTCTAGTCTGAAAAATATCTTCATTAAGATATTTCTCTAGTATTTAACCTGGAGTTTTAAAATTCTGTTTTATCTGCCATCAGGAACATGTCCTTTTTGCCCCAGCCTTGACCACTGAACTTTATTCAAGGAGTTGGTGTGTGCTGTAGCACAAGAAAGGTGGTTGTCTTTTCTTCATAAAAGAAGTGATTTTTAGCTCAATGGTACGGAACAATTCCCACTTGATTTCTTCTGCTCCATGTATGTCTACAGGGACTAGTTTTGAGATTTTTGACAAGGAAGGTTGAGGTTTGGTTGGGGGAGGGTGAAGACCACTGGAGAGGATTTTTAAATATAATTTTTACTTTCTCATATCAAATCGAGGCTAAAAAAATTTTTTAATGTTTATTTATTTTTGAGAGACAGAGCGCGAGTGGGGGAGGAAAAAGAGAGAGGGAGACACAGAGCCCAAAGCAGGCTCCAGGCTTCGAGCTGTCAGCACAGAGCCTGACACAGGGCTCAAACCCACAAACCGTTAGATCATGACCTGAGCTGAAGCCAAACGCTCAACTGACTGAGCCACCCAGGCACCCCGAGATTTTTGTTTTTAATGTTGAGAGATTAAACTTTACTCTGGTAGAATGCAAATTGAGGAAAGGAAAGAATCTACAAGAATATAGGTGTGACCCTTCAGACTTTTTTCTCTTTAAGGAAAAACAACTGGGAAAGCATCTTGCTAAGAATTTAGGGCACAGATTTCTGACCCTTTAAAGAACTTCTACCAAAACACTTGAGCTTTAAGCATGTCTACTTTAATTTTAATAACATAATTGGAACGACAAGGGAGGCAAGGGTTGTCAAAGCCAATACATTAAATGCTTATCGAGGAGAGTGGGCTGCTCTGTGGAAATAATTCACTCAGCTCCATCGCTCCCTACTGTGATGGGGGCCCCAGGGGTGAGGATCTTTGCTGCTGGCCCTCTCATCAGTTTTAAGTGTGTCTGTACACACTGACAGTTCTCCTACAGAAGGCAGAGCACACTCCAACAGAGGTCCTAGAAGGTTCATAGATGGTACAGCAGAAGAGAATTTTTTTTTCTACTAGGACAGTTTGGTTAAAACTACTCGTGGTCTGAAATGGATGCTGTTCCTTCTCTTCTGACAAACTTTGCGATGCACAATAATAAAAAGAACAACTCTTAAGTCCTTCATTTAAATCAGTGAGATGATCGCTTCAGTGAGGATTGCTGTGTGGGCTTTAATATAAGATTGTTCCAGGCACACTTCAAAGGCCAGGGCTAAGTTTAACAGGCCATTGGCTGTAAGTGTCAGTGTCATTGGACATCACCAACTGGTTCATGTGGAAAGTTTCTTTAGGCTTTTCAGTTTTGGAATTTAAAACATATATGAGGAAACCTTGCCATTTGCAACAGCATGGATGGACCCTGAAGGCATTATGCTAAATGAGATAAGTCAGACACAGAGAGACAAATGCTATATGATCTCACTTATATTGTGGAACCTAAGGAAACAAGAACAACAAAAACTCAACTCATAGCTTCAGAGAATAGATTGGTGATTGCCATAATTGAGGGTAGTGTGTGTGGGGAGGTAGGCAAAATGAGTGAAGGAAGTCAAAAGATAAAACTTCTAGTTATAAGATAAACAATTCGTAGGATGTAATGTACAGTATGGTGACTATAGTGAATAATACTGTATTGTATATTTAAAGGTTGCTAATGGGGTGCCTGGCTGGCTGATTCAGTAGAGCATGTCACTTGATGTTGGGGTCATGAGTTCAAGCCCCACATTGGGCATAGAGATTAATTTTAAAAAAGCTTGCTAAGAGTGTAGATCTTAAAAGTTCTCATCACAAGAAAAAACTTATAACTATGTGTGGTAATGGATGTTAACTGATCTTATGGTGGTACTCATCTCATGATATAAATATACATCAAAACACTACATTATATAGACCTAAAATTAATACAATGTTATATGTCAGTTATATCTCAATTGAAAACAAAAAGAACCACCCAAACCCCTATTATTACTAAATTAATAGAGATACAACTTGAAAAAAAATAAAACATATACAAAAATGTATAAAACAAAAATGTGTGGCCTAATAATTTATCCTAAAGCCAACCCTAATGTAAACACTACCCAGATCAAGAAATAAAATCTTGGTAGTACTTGCAAAGCCCCTGTCCTATTTCCTCTATCTCCCCTTGCCTAGAATGGTAATTGCTTCCTTGCTTATTTATAGTTTCAGTGTATCTCCAAACTCCATGGTTTTCTGGTTTGAATTGTAGAGTAAATGAAGTCTTACAGTATGAGTACTCCCATGACTGGCTCCTTTTGCTAATGTACTTGTGAAATTTATCCAGGATTTGATTTGATTGTAGCTATATTTTGTTCATTTTCCTCTTTCATAATCTTCCATTTTATAAATATACCTACAGACTATTTACCCATTTTACTCTTTTTTTTAAAATTTTTTTTCAACATTTTTAATTTATTTTTGGGACAGAGAGAGACAGAGCATGAATGGGGGAGGGGCAGAGAGAGAGGGAGACACAGAATCGGAAACAGGCTCCAGGCTCCGAGCCATCAGCCCAGAGCCTGACGCGGGGCTCGAACTCACGGACCGCGAGATCGTGACCTGGCTGAAGTCGGACGCTTAACCAACTGCGCCACACAGGCGCCCCAACACTTAATGTACATTTGGGGATTTCCAGTTTGAGGCAAAAACAAATGATACTGTTAAGAACTCTCTTCTACCTGCCTGCTGGCTCATATGTGCACACATTGCTGTTCTATCTGGTCCTAGAACTGGAGGTACCACATCAGAGCATGTGCTTGTATTTTATTCTGTAGATAGCATCAAACTCTTTTCTAAAGGGTTGTATTAATTTTCTTGCCAAACAGCAGGGAAAGAGAATTCTTGCTGCTCTATACTTGACTTAATGATTCGTATTATCAATCTTGTAAATTTTAGTCATATTGATGGGTCTCTGGTTCAAGGGAAGCTCTTTCTCTATTCACAGCATTTCTGGTACCAAATGTGTGGGTTTTCCACAAGAAGAAATTCTCTAATTCTCTGTGGACAACAACTGGACGTTGTACAATTTAATTCAATTCTGACTCTAACTACCTGGAGTCAGTTCAGACCTTACAGCTTAAGGGCTCAGATGCACAAGACTGCCCCCACTTCAGACGCCAATTGCAAGAGTGGCTCCCGGGTTATTCACACTTCTGTCTGACTTGGCTATAGATTGGGGGCTCCCACAACTCCCTGCTCAGGCTTGATAATTTGTTAGAGTGGCTCACAGAACCCAGGGAAACACTTTCATGCAAAGGACACAGATGAAGAGGTACAGCACTTTCGTGTGTCCACCACCCTGGAAAACCTCCAAACTTTGTTTTTTAGGGTTTTTGTGGAGTTTCATTAAATAGGCACAGTTGATTAAATCACTGGCCATTGATGACTGGCTGGATCTCCAGTCTAATTCCCCCACCCTGGAATGTTCTAACTCTCTAATCATGCTTTGATCTTTCCGGGGACCAGCTCCTACCTATATTTTGGTAAATTCAACTTGTTGATATTTTATTTAGGATTTTTCAATTCATGTTCTAGGTGATACCGCCTTGAAAATTCTTTCTCATAATGTTTTTTGTCATGTTTTAATATCAAGGCTATGTGCTCCCTCAAAAATGATGGGAAATAAATAATCCCTCATTTACTGTTCTCTAGAAGAGTCTGTTTAAATGTTTGGTAGAATTCACCAGGAAAGCCATCTGTGCCTGTTGTTTTTCTCTGTGGGAAAGGATTAAATTAAGAATGCAGTTACTTTAATAGTTACAAAACAATCTAGATTTTCTATTCTTGTTAGTTTTAGTAATGTGTTTCTACCTATGCCATTTAAAAATTTAAGTTTATTGGTATAAAGTTTTTCAGGGGTGCCTGGGTGGCTCAGTCCGTTAAGCATCCGACTTCGGCTCAGGTCATGATCTCCTGGTTCGTGAGTTCAAGCTCTGTGGTGGACTCTGTGCTGACAGCTCAGAGCCTGGAGCCTGCCTGCTTCGGATTCTGTGTCTCCCTCTCTCTCTGACCCTCCCCAATTTGCTCTTTGTCTCTCTCTGTCCCTCAAAAATGAATGTTAAAAAAATTAAAAAATTTTTTTGTAATTTTCCCTTATGATAATTTTAATATCTGTGTGATCTAAAGCAGGAGTCAGCAAACCACAGCTCTCAGGCCAAGTCTAGCCCATGGCCTATTTTTGTTTGGGCCAGTGATCTAAGAATGATGTTTATATTTCTAAAGGGTTGTAAAAAACAAAACAAAATAAAACAATAACAACATACGTATAAGAATATATGACAGATACCTGAATTCCTGCTCTTAATATTTCCTTTATTTTAAATTTTTTGATTTAATTTTCTATTCTCAACTGTCTTCTTGAGATTCCAGTCTTTGTAGATATTCCGTGTGTATTGGAAAAGTCAGGTTTGCTATCATGTTATTTAAATCCTCTGTATCCTTACAGATTTCTTATCTCCTTATTCTATCAGCTAGTGAGAATTGTGTTAAAATCTCTCTTTTTTTTTTTTTAATTTTTTTTTCAACGTTTATTTATTTTTGGGACAGAGAGAGACAGAACATGAACGGGGGAGGGGCAGAGAGAGAGGGAGACACAGAATCGGAAACAGGCTCCAGGCTCTGAGCCATCAGCCCAGAGCCTGACGCGGGGCTCGAACTCACGGACCGCGAGATCGTGACCTGGCTGAAGTCGGACGCTTAACCGACTGCGTCACCCAAGCGCCCCAAAATCTCTCTTTTTTATAGTGGATTTGAATATTTATCCTTGTAGTTCTGATAAAGTTTTGCTCCACATATTTTGAAAAATGTTATTAGATACATTTAAATTTAGAATTGTTGGGGTTCCTGAGTGTCTCAGTTGGTTAAGTGTCAAATTTCGGCTCAGGTCATGATCTTGTGGTTTGCAAGTTTAAGCCCCACATCAGGCTCTCTGCTATTAACACAGAGCCTGCTTTGGATCCCGTCTCCCTTTCTCCGCCCACCCCTCTAAAAAATAAACATTAAAAAAATAAATTGAATTGAATCTCTTATTATTATTAATTGGGGTGGAAGGGAGGTACATTCTAAGCAATGGAAACACCTAATAAAACATAGATGGGAGAAAATGTGAAACATATTTTGGGAGATGAAATTATACCATTTAATTATACTGTGAAGTCCGTTTAGGGAAACAGAGGAAAAGGAGGCTGCAAAAATATAAAGAACCACCGGGCGCCTGGGTGGCTCAGTTGGTGAAGCCACCGACTTCGGCTCAGGTCGTGATCTCGTGGTTCACAGATTCGAGCCCCGCGTCGGGCTCTGTACTGACAGCTCAGAGCATGGAGCCTGCTTCGGATTCTGTGTCTCCCCCTCTCTCTGCCCCTCCCCTGCTCACGCTCTGTGTCTCTCTGTCTCTCAATAATAAATAAATGTTAAAAAAAAAAAACTAAAAAAAATATAAAGAACCATCAATCAACTGGATTAATTGATATCTCTATACCACTTCATCCAATGAGAGCAGAATGCACACTTTTCTCAAGCTCACATGTTATAATATTCTCTAAAATAGATCACATTCTGAGCCATAAAACACACCTCAACCAATTTTAAAGAATAGAAACCACACAATGCTACCTGTGGGCTATAATAAAATTAAACTAAAAATCAATAACAAAGCATTAGAAAATCCCAAAACATGTGGTTAAGAAACACACTTCTAAATGGTATATGGGTCAAGGAAGAAATATTAAGAAAAATGTAAAAATACTTTGAACTAAATAAAAATGCAGGGCACCTGGGTGGCTCAGTTGGTTGAGCATCTGACTCTAGATTTCCGCTTGGGTCATAATCCCAGGGTCATGGGATCAAGCTCCCCTGTCAGGCTCTGTGCTGAGCATGGAGCCTGCTTGGGATTCTTTCTCTTACCCTCTCCCCTGTTCACGTGCGCACTCTCTCTCTCTCTCTCTCTCAAATAAAAAAAAAATTTTTTTTAATGAAAATACAACTTCAGAAAATTTGGGGGATGCAGTGAAAACAGTTTTTAAAGGGAAATGTATAGAATTAAATCCATAAATAAGGAAAGAAGAAAGATCTAAAACCAATCATTGAAGCTTCCATGTTAGGAAGCTAGAAAAAAGATGAGCAAATTAGATCCAAAGTAAGCAAAAGAAATAAAATAAGAATTAGAGGAAAAATAAAAAAAGAAATTGAAAACAGGAAATCAATACAGAAAAATCAGTGACATCAAAAGCAAAATCTTTAGAAAGAGCAATAAAATTGACATGCCTCTAGCCAGGCTAACTAGGAAAAAAAGAGAGAGAGAGAGAGAGAGAGGGAGGGAGAGAGAGCAAGAGAGAAAGAGTACACCAATTATTAATATGAGGAATGAAAGAGGGGACATTAATACATATCCTACGAGCATTAAAAGGATAATAAAGAAATACTATGAAGAACTTTATACCTACAAAGTTGATAACCTAGATGAAAAGCACTAATTTCTTGAGAGACACAATTTGCAAAAACTCACAAAAAGAAATGGACAATTGGAATAGGCCCGTATCTATTAAAGAAATTGAATAAAAAAAATTAATAACCTTCCAAATAGAAATCATCAAGTCCAGATGGGTTCAGTGGTGAATTCTGCAAAACATTTAAGGAAGATATCATACCAATTCTCTACAATGTCTTCCAGAAGATATAAGAGAGAATACTTCCTAATTCATTCTATGAGGGCAGCATTACCCTAATACCAAAGCCAGAGGAAGACATTATAAGAAAACTACAGGCCTATATCTCTCATAAACATAGTTGCAAAAATCCTTGATAAAAACATTAGGAAGCCAAATTCAGCCATGTATAAAAACAGCTGTAGCCTTGCCCAAGTATGATTTATTTCAGGTATATAAGACTGGTTCAACATTCCAAAATCAATTAATGTAATCCATCATATCACCAGGCTAAAATAGAAAAAAAATTCCTTGATTTTATCACTACATAAAGACAAAGCATTTGACAAAATTCAAGACTCATTCATGATAAAGACTTTCTGCAAACTAGGAATAGAGAGCAACTTTTTCAGCTCGATAAAGAACATCTACAAAAAATCTATAGCAACACCATATTTCATAGTGAGAAAGCTCTTTCAGTAAAATCAAGTACAAGGCAATGATGTCCCCTTTCACTATTCCTTTTCAGTATTGTACTGGAAGTTTTAGTTAATGTTCCAAAAAAAAAAAAAAAAAAAAAAGTTATACAGACTGGGAAAGAGGAAATGCAACTGTATTTGTTTGCAGATGGCATGACTATCTATACAAAGAATAAAAATATCACTAATAAAACCTCCTGGAACTAATAAATAATTATAGCACGATTGCAGGATACAAGGCTAATATACAAAAGTCAACCACTTACTTATATACCAGCAATGAATAACTGGAATTTGAAATTAAAAACACAAAACCATTTAATTAGCATCCCCAAAATGAAATACTTAGGTATAAAGTAACAAAATATATACAAGATATGTACGAGGAGGGGCGCCTGAGTGGCTCAGTCAGTTAAGCGTTCGACTTCAGCTCAGGTCACGATCTCAAGGTCCATGGGTTCTGGCCCCAAGTCGGGCTCTGTGCTGACAGCTCAGAGCCTGGAGCCTGCTTTGGATTCTGTGCCTGCCTCTCTCTCTGCCCCTCCCCTGCTCATTCTCTCTCTCTCTCCCTCCCTCAAAAATGAATAAACATTGAAAAAAAAGATATATATGAGGAAAACTATAAAATTCTTATAAAAGAAATCAAAGAATTAAAGAAATGAAAAAGTATTCCATGTTCATAGATGGGAAGACTCAATGTTGCCAAGTTGTCAGTTCTTCCCAGCTTGATCTAGAGATCCAATACAATCCCAATCAATATGCCAGCAAGTTATTTTGTGGACATCAACAAACTGGTCCCAATGTTTATATGCAGAGACAAAAGGCCCAAAATAGCCAATGGAATATTGCAACGTAACATGCAAAATAGTAAAAAAAAATCTAGACACAGATCTTATAGGTTTCGCAAAATTAACTCAAAATGGATCATAGAGTTAAATGTAAAACACAAAACTATAAAACTCCTAGAAGATAACGTAGGAGAAAACCCGGCTGATCCTGAATATGTGGTGGTGTTTTAGATGCAACACCAGAGGCATGATCTATTAAAGAAATAATTGATAAGCTAGATTTTATTAAAATTAAAAACTTCTCATAATCCCTATAAAAATAACACCAGCATTCTTCACAGAGCTAGAACAAACAATCCTAAAATTTATATGCAACCAGAAAAGACCCCAAATAGCCAAAACAATCTTGAAAAAGAAAACCAAAGCTGCAGGCATCAAAATCCTGGACTTCAAGATGTATTACATAGCTGTAATCATCAAGACAGTATGGTATTGGCACAAAAACAGACACTCAGATCAATGGAACAAAATAGAAAACCCAGAAATGGACCCACAATTGTACGACCAACTAATCTTTGACAAAGCAGGAAAGAATATCCAATCAGCAAATGATGCTGGGAAAACTGGACAGCAACATGCAGAAAAATGAACCTGGACCACTTTCTTATACTGTACACAAAAATAAAATCAAAATGGATAAAAGACCTAAATGTAAGACAGGACGCCATCAAAATCCTAGAGGAGAAAGCAGACAAAAACCTCTTTGACCTCAGTTGCAGCAACTTCTTTCTCAGCACATCTCTGGAGGCAAGGGAAACAAAAGCAACAATGAACCATTGGGACCTCATCAAAATAAAAAGCTTCTGTATAGCAAAGGAAACAATCAGCAAAACTAAAAGGCAATAGACTGAATGGGAGAAGACATTTGCAAATGACATATCAGATAAAGGGTTAGTGTCCAAAATCTATAAAGATCTTATCAAATAATCCAGTGAAGAAATGGGCAAAAAGACATGAATAGACACTTCTTCAAAGAAGACATCCAGATGGCCAACTGACACATGAAAAAATTCTCAACATCACTCATCATCAGGAAAATACAAATCAAAACCACAATGAGATACCACCTTACACCTGTCAGAATGGCCAACATTAACAACTCAGGCAACAACAGATGTTGTTGAGGATGCGGAGAAAGAGGATCTCTTTTGCATTGCTGGTGGGAATGCAAACTGGTGCAGTCACTCTGGAAAACAGTATGGAGGTTCCTCAAAAAATTAAAAATAGAACTACCCTACGACCCAGCAATTGCACTACTGGGTATTTATCCAAGGGATACAGGTATGCTGTTTCAAAGGGGTACATGCACCCCAATGTTTATAGCAGCACTATTGACAATAGCCAAGGTATGGAAAGAGTGCAAATGTCCATCAATGGATGAATGGATAAAGATGTAGTATATATATACACACACAATGGAGTATTATTCAGCAATTAAAAGAGATAAAATCTTGCCATTTGTAGCTACATGGGTTAAATGGGTAAGGGGTAGTAAGGAATCTACTCCTGAAATCTGTGTTGCATTATATGCTAACCAACTTGGATGTAAATTAAAAAATTAATTGATTAATTAAAAATAGAATAAAATATAGTAAAATCTTTAAAAATAATAATAAAATAGTAAAATGAAAAAATTAAATAAAATTAAAAACATCTCTATAAAAGATACTGTTAAGAAAATGAGAAGACTGGGGCGCCTGGGTGGCTCAGCTGGTTAAGCAACTGACTCTTGATTTTAGTTCAGGTCGTGATATCATGGTTTGTGAGATCGAGCTCTACATCGGGCTCCACGCTGACAGCGTGACAGCTTGATATCACGACCTGAACTAAAATCAGGCTGTCAGCGTGGAGCCTGCTTGGAATTCTCTCTCTCTGCCTCTCCTCCACTTGTGCTCTCCCTCTTTTAAAATATAAGTAAACTTAAAAAAAAATGAGAAGAAAAACTACAAACTGAGAAAATACTTGCAAAAGACACATTTGATAAAGTACTGTTATCCAGAATATAGAAAGAACCCTTGAAACTCAACAATAAGAAAAAAAAAAAACAGATTAAAAAATGGGCCAAATGCCTGAAAAAAGACCTCATCAAAGAAGATATATAAATGGCAAATAAGCATGTGAAAAGATGCTCCACATCATATATCATAAGAGAAATGCAAATTAAGTCAATGAGATACAACTACACACCTATTAGAATGACTGAGATAAACACACGACACCAAATACTTGAGAGGATGTGGAAATAAGAACTCTCATTCATTGCTGGTGGGAATGAAAAATGATACAGACACTTCGGTGGTTTCTTACAAAACTAAACATACTCTTACCATGATCAAACAATGAGGCTCGTTGGTATTACCCAAAGGAGTGGGAAACATATGTCCCCACAAAAACCTGCACATGGATGTTTATAAGCAGCTTTATCCAGAACTGGCAAAACTTGGCAGCAAGTAAAATGTCTTTCAGTAGGTAAATGGGTAAATAAATAATGGAATGATATTTGGTACTAAAAAGAAGGGGGCGAAAAGCCAAAAAAGGACACGGAAGAATCTTAAATACATGTTACTAATTGAAAGAAGCCATACTAAAAAGCCTACATAGTGTGTGATTCCAACTATATGACATTCTGGAAAAGGCAAACCTATGGAAAAGTAAAAAGATCGGTGGTTGCCAGGATTGGGGGAGTGGGGCAGAATGAATAGGTGAGTACAGAGGATATATTTTTTCTTTTCATTGTATCTACGCGAGATGATGGATGGTAACTAAACTTACAGCCGTAATCATTTTGCAATATACGTAAATCGAACTATCATGCTGTACACCTTAAGCTTATACAGTGATATATGTCAACTATTTCTCAATGAAACTGGAAAAAAATAGATGGGGACTTTATTTTGCCTGTAAGTTTCAGAGGCAAGAGATTGTATCTAAGCCTTTTACAGATTTTTGAATGGCATTTTTCTTACCTAAATTCAAGCTGGTTGCAATCACAAGCAATTAAGAAAGACTTTGAGGGAGGGGAGGGTGGGTGATGGGTATTGAGGAGGGCACCTTTTGGGATGAGCACTGGGTGTTGGATGGAAACCAATTTGACAATAAATTTCATATATTGAAAAAATAAATAAAAGCTTTGCATAAAACAAAAATAAAAGACTTTGATTTAAGGCTTTACACCATCTTTCAATACCTTTAAGCAAGGTAAATTATCTTAGCCATTTAATCTTAAACATTCCATTTTAATAATTTTTCTACTATCTTATTTCCTTTTTCTCAAGAAATAAAGGAAGTTGATTTTTATAAACAAAAATAGTGAACGAGTGCTTGTTGATTACCCTTATGTGAAAATACTCATGCTAGATTTTCCTTTGTTTTCTTCTGAACAATGACCTTTGAAATGAAAATAACCGATAGAGAAACAAAAGTAAAAGTCTTGGCTCAGAACTGGCTCAATGCCAGAAGGATGTATGTTCTAATTTTTACCTTAAAGAGTGGCTGCAGTGTGATTCTGGTTTGGCGGGTGGAGGTGTTATGATTCAGGACCCCATTCAGCTGTGGCACTGTTTCAGGGGGACTTATTTAACACCACGTGGGATGAAGCCAACTAAAGAAGGGTTTGGTGGGACAAACCAAGAAATATTTTCTTAACTATAGAGACCCAGAGGGCTCTGGTTAACAGAGGGGCAGTGTGGGGAGAGTGGGTGAAATAGGTGATAGGGGGTAAAGAGTACACTTATGATGAGTGCTGAGTACTGTATAGAACTCTTGTATCAGTGTATCATACACCTGAAACTAATATAACACTGTTAACTGTAGGAGAATTTTTAAAAACTTAATTAAACAATTAAAAAACAGAAGGGCTTGGTGGGAAGGTCAGCAAAGGAGGGGTCCTGCAGACTTTATACAATACATAAACACTCATCCAATGGACAGAAAACCACTTGGAACTGTAGCCTCAACTCCTGCCTTACCTCATAGCAACCAAGTCCACAGCAACCGTATCTGCAGTGATTTGTTGGTGACTGAACTATTCGTTTTTGTTTCCTGAATAGGACCCCATCTTCCCATCTGTTCGTCAGTTGGTACTAAAGGTTCAGAAAAAGGCAGTTCCCAGCTGGGGTGGGGTGCTGGTGTCCTTATCTGCCAGGAGAGGTATCTGTTACATGACCGGTTCTATTCCCTGCTCAACTACTTACATGTAGTGAAGCCATAGATAAATTACCTTATCAGTCTTTGCTTTTTTTTTTTTTTTTTTCCTTTCTGTATCTGTAATCTGAAGATAACAGAATTATACTGCCTTCTTACACACTTAGTGACATACCTGTGAAGACAAATTGAGGCTGAATTGCAGTGTGTCTGCAAAGTCTAAAGAGGTCTCCGAATAAAAACTATGTATAAGTAAAAATGTATTACGAATGTTTGAATATTAACAAAGGCTTTTATATTTTACCCTCATGACACTCTAGAAAATCCTAACTGTTGAATATCAAACATTTCCGGGCTACCCAAATAATATTTCCCAAGCTCTCCAAGTTAGTCCTTAGGAAATAACCATGAAGGAGATAAAAATCTGCCTGTGCCCCCAGGTCCCCCCTTTTCCTCCTCCCCATGATGCATCTACACCACCACTGCCAATAGGTTCAGGGCTCTCATGGACTTTCTGCCACTATTAAAAAATGCTCCCAGCCAAGCATTTCATGAATGTGTCCATTGAGGTAGAAGTGACTGACAGACCGAGTGTGTTCTTTCAGTATTTTTTAAATTTGGAAACAGTACACAGTCTTTAACCAGATGGATTAATCTAAAACGGGATTTTCAGATTTCCATTTGAGTATCTGTGGGGAGGCTTTGTGTTATTTGTCTGTTTTCTGAAGGTGGTAGGGGCGAGAGAAGGAGGAAAACAGCAAGCTGGAGGTTCTAAAGTCTTACTACATTGGTACAGGTATTAAAAAATAATTCTAGGGGTGCCTGGGTGGCGCAGTCGGTTAAGCGTCCGACTTCAGCCAGGTCACGATCTCGCGGTCCGTGAGTTCGAGCCCCGCGTCAGGCTCTGGGCTGATGGCTCAGAGCCTGGAGCCTGTTTCCGATTCTGTGTCTCCCTCTCTCTCTGCCCCTCCCCCGTTCATGCTCTGTCTCTCTCTGTCCCAAAAATAAATAAACGTTCAAAAAAAGAAAATTAAAAAAAAATAATAATTCTAGCATTAACCTAAAATATATAATTCTAGCATTATATATCATCAGCCTTGTCTATACATTATCAAATGCACCCTTTTACAGATGAGACTAGTGAAGCGGGCTGAGGTCACACACTTAGGAAAAAAGCTAACTGCGCTCAAATTTGAACCCAAGCTTCTTTGACTCCAAAGTGCTTTTCTTGTCACATACATTAATGAAACAAATCACAATTAAATACAACTGCCTCTAGGATTAACTATGGACTCAGCTCTTTTTGTGTCATCCACACTAGTTAAGCACACATGTTTTCATGCTAACAGGTCTCCATGTCTTCCCTGGCTCTGTAATGTTTGCCACCAAAATAGATATGCATATATTCAGCATATTCTCCAGAAACAATTATGTTGTGGTGAAATGTCATCAATAGATCTTTGGTATCTTCCAAATGCTTTTCAGAATTTCACCAAATTGAATGATGGATGTCTTTTAATTAAAAATCAGGAAAAAAGTTAACAATGTAATAATATGTTTATGTACGACTCAATTTGAAGGCCTTTTCTTTAGCAGCCAATTTCCTTGACATATGTTCAGCCTATTCCTGAATCTCTCTTTACTTCAATTATATTGTATTCTTTTAGTTCTCTTGCTCCTTCTTCAGTGAAGAAGGATTTTTTTTTTTATATTTTGCTAGCTTTTCTTTCTTTTTAACATGTATGTCTCCCAGAGCTCTTATAAAAATTGTTGTGTTTTTCTTTCCAAATACTCCTTAAGTGTTTTCAGTCTTCATGTTGGCTTTCATTTCTTTCCAGCATGAAGCTTGGTTCAGGCAATTCAGGCTTGAGTTTCCATCCATTCCCCCTACCCCCTTGCTTTTCCATATATTAAAAAAAATTTTTTTTTAATGTTTATTTATTTTTCAGAGAGTGAGAGAGACAGAGCACGAGCAGGGGAGGGACAGAGAGAGAGACACACACACAGAATCCAAAGCAGGCTCCAGGCTCTGAGCTGTCAGCACAGAGCCCAACGCAGGACTCAAACTCACAAACTGTGAGATTATGAGCCAAAGTCAGACACTTAACCGACTGAGCCATCCAGACGCCCCGCTTTTCTATATATCTAATGCTTGTCTCTCACACAAACTTGTCACACATGTATCCCATTCAGTCCAAGCTCTGTGTTGCCCACAGTATGGTAAATTACCATGCCACAGAATTCAGAATCTTTGAGGGTTTTTTCTATAATAATAGAAAAATTTAAAGTGACAGAGACATATATCAAAGTTAAATTCCCAATAAATTAGTGATACCTAGTGAAGCGTATTAGTATAATTAATAACCAATATTAACCAAGTAGAGTCATCAAACTTTGTCTATCAGTGTGCCATTTTGTTTTCTTATGTGATCTCTCATCCATGGACTTCTCTCTACTCATTCGCAGGTCTTTGCTCACTGCCATGACATGACTCAGCTGCCTGTCAACAAAAGTATTAACTGGGACCACTGATGATATGTCTTCTTGTCACTTCTACTCACTCCACTGTCATTACTCTGATCATTTGGTTTTTTATCCAGAACTCTCCCTAACCTAACAAAATTTTTAAATGTTTCAGGTTTCACAATATGTCAAGGTAAAAACTCCTGGTTTTATCTATTAATAACCTCCTCCCTAACTCTGTCCTAAAGTGGAGGGACAGCCTCTCACATCAATAACTGTACCTTTTCCTTTTAAAATCTGGCTACCATTTCTCCAGAACATACTGAAAGTATTTAGAGGAGAAAACATTCTAAAAATGTTTCTTTACAAGTTGTGAGGTCTATTTCTTTATATAGTAGAGAAATACCCTATCAAATTTTCCTCTCACGTGTCTCTCCATTGAAATCAGAAATAGTTTACAAATTATCTTTGAAGATTCAGTTCTACCTCTAGGGCATTCTATCAATGTCCTTAGTTGTGCTCAATAGAAACTGACTGCTGTTATCTTAAACAAAAGAGAGTTTATTTAAGACTATGGTGACAAGCATGAGGTTGGTATGGTGCTTGTGTATGTAGGGATAACAGGGTAGGAGGCTGTGAGGCCAGGCTTGGGTACAGAGAGGAGTAAAGGGTGCTTGGGAGGACCAGGAAGTAGGAAAGACAGCAACCACCCCATGATGAAAGGTGGTCAGCACACCTCTTCTCTTTCACTGCCACTGAAACGAAATAATTTCTACAATAATTTCTTCACTCTTGCATCACTCACTCAAGATTCAGTTTCAGGAGACAGAACTTGGATGGCTGAGGTTATCATATGTCCGAACTTTGGGTCTACCAGAAAAAAGACCTGGGTCTCTTAGCCTCCAAAGACAGTCAATTGCCCTTCTAGCATGGATGAGATACTTTCCTAAAAGAAAATCAGGAGTGGAGAACCTAGCTGGTTCAGTTGGTGAGCATTTGACTCTTGATCTCAGGGTTGTGAGTTTGAACTCTGTGATAGATGTATAGTTTACTTAAAATAAATAAATAAAATCTTAAAAACAAAAAAAAAAAAAAAAGAAAGAAAAGAAAAGCAGGGGAGGGTGAGTGGATTGGGCAGCCATTAAAGACCAATGTGCATAAAGGAACTAGAATTTTGGATTGAGTTGCTCATCTTTTGAAATGTCATAGGGACATGTCAAATAATATCCATTTTGTACTTACTTGTCATGGGAAATAATTCTAAATAATTCCAAATATGTCTTCCTAATAAGAATTTACAATAGTAAACACAAACAAGTAATTCCCAAGTGGGCATAAGAGATGGTCTTGGATCATAGGGCTGCTGTTGAAATGTTGTGGGTAAGGAGATGAGAAGAGAGGGAATAAGTTTGAATGGAAATAAAGACAAGAGAGGCTATATGGACAAGAAATATGAGTGTGTAAGCATTTTACATGTCATCTGCAAGTCTAGTTCTTTGTGGAGACTTGGAGTTGATTGTCAAACCCTTTAGGGAGCCTGTTTCCTTCTTTTCTATTCAACTTTCTTTCTGTACTCCAACAGGTAGACTTTTCTGCATATTGAATCAAACATTTGAATAGGTGGAAAAGCCACATATTTTAGTATCCACTTTTCTCTTCAGCAATTTCTCTCCCTGTTTTATGCATGCTGCTCACGGGTTTCAGTAGTAATAAAGATTCATTTTTCAAGAGGGAGCATCAAAATTAAGAGACTTGTAAAACCATTCAGCAACCATCATTCTTCTTATAATTAGGTTGAGGGCAAGATAAAGTATATGTATTTCTAAAATCCTTTTTGGTTTCTTTTTTTTTTTTTTTTGCAGATGACAAGGAACATTGGGCTGTTCATTGTCTAATTTGACAAGCTGAATACTGTCAGGCAGATGTCTTCATTAAGTCTGTGAAGGAAAAGGGAAGAGCATCAAAGGGTAAAAGTAGAGAGTTTTCTTTCAGGTAATCCATAAAGGGGTCATATATCTTGCAGGATGATCTATGAATACAAGAGTAGATTACAGTATTTTGGGTGAAATGGTAAATTTTTTTAGTATTACAAATACCTTTGGCAAACATTTGTTGGGTCCTGACACGCCATTTGGTAGTCTTGAGATAAAGAGTATTATGATCCACTTCAGGAAGCAATAACAATTTAAATAGATTTTAATTTTAAGTATTTAGGTCATGAAGCATAGCAGAGAGGTATATGGCAATTAGGTGAGGCTAATCAAAGGTGGGGAAGACTGAAAATGAGCTGGAATAATATCCCCGCCTATAGCAAGGCTTGATATAGATGATATCTATCAGTTGTTTCTGCCAGTAGTATCTATCTAATTTCAATCTTGTCCATTCCAAGTTAAGGAACTAACTACCCAAATGTGCATCTTTTTGCCATTTATTATTTTTCATTTCCTTACAACCTTACAGTTGTAAGGTTAAAATAATCCTCCCTCTATAATTTCTTAGATTTACTTCTTTTTTATGTTCTTAAAATCTTGTCAAATACCCACTCTCAGGATTTATTCTTATTTTTGATGATTTGGTTCTTTTTAAGTGATCTCATATCCTCCCCTTGGTCATATTGTGATTTTTTTTAAGTAGCAAAGACTCTCTACAATTTCTGAGGTAACTTTCTGTAAAAACAGCTAGGTTACCCCAGCAGGATGATGTGAGAAAATGGCATCACAGCAAGAAGCATGTATTGTGCTAGTTACGTAGCAGGAATGACTAGTAGTATACAATCAGGGGCTGAGACTAAACAATAGTGGCAGCTATTTTGGACAAATTCCTGCTCTCTTAATTCAGTTATATATTGTGATAACTACTATGCATCCTTAACAATAAACTGCAGGTAATCGAATTATGCCTCTCAATCATCATGATAATGGAGAACGACATTATAAGAGCAGCAGATATAAAATGCCACATACTCCGAGTAACCCAAGAATGAGGGTTAGAAAATGGTGCTTCCAGGAAGAGCCATTTTTCTTTTCTTTCCTCCTATCATCTACCTTTTAAAATTACTGTTTCCTTCCCAAATCACTAGGAAAATGCCTACTATACATTTTAGCACCAGATCTGATCCTTCTTTGCCTCCTCAGGTGGTACAATCTTGCGATATGAAATAGAGAAAAAAGCATGACATTTTGGGTGTTATGGTCAGAGGGTACTGTCACATTTAAAATTAACTAATAGGGGGGCGCCTGGGTGGCTCAGTCGGTTGAGTGTCTGACTTCGGCTCAGGTCATAGTCTCATGGTTCCTGAGTTCAAGTTCCACATCTGTGCTGACAGCTCAGAGCCTGGAGCCTGTTTCAGATTCTGTGTCTTCCTCTCTCTCTGCCCCTCCCCTGTTCATGCTCTGTCTCTCTCTGTCTCAAAAATAAATAAACGTTAAAAAAAAAATAAAAATAAAAATAAAAATTACTTCTAGTATGTCAGGAAACCTTTACTAATTTAGAGATGTCAAACAAAAGATTAAAGATAATGCAATTACTGGGGGGCCTGGGTGGCTCAATCAGTTGAGTGTCCAACTTCGGCTCAGGTCATGATCTTGCAGTCTGTGAGTTTGAGCCCCGCGTGGGGCTCTGTGTTGACAGCTCAGAGCCTGCTTCAGATTCTGTGTCTCTCTGTCTTCCCCTCCCCCACTCACACTCTATCTCTCTCAAAAAATAAACATAAAAAATTTCTTTAATAAATAAATAAACATTAAAAACAAGACATGCAATTACTATATTAATGCACCCAATCAACAAGAATTTAATGAATGCCTACATGCCAGATATTGTTCTAGTTGCCCAGGAAAACACAGGAGAGATAAAGTAAAATTCTTGTTCTTATGGAACTTATATTCTAGTGGTGGTGAGAACATACAGGCAGTAACTAAACAGTAAATATACAGTATGTTAGTTGGTGAGGAGTGCTACAGAGAAAAATTAATCAGGGAAGCGTGAGTGGATGGTGATTGGGGGAAGGAGCTAGCTGTTTTATACAGTTTTATCCAAAAGAATCCCCAGTAAGGGTTCAAGGAGGAAAATAAATAAATAGATAATCCTCAGTGAGAAGATGGCATTTGAGCAGAGATGGGAAGGAAGTAAGGAAGTATGTGGGTATTTGGGCAAAGAATGTCCAGGCAGAGGAAACAGCAAGCACAGAATCTCCAAGGAAGGAGCATGCGTGGTGTGTGTGAGGAAAAGCAAGAAGGTCATGGGGCTGGGCCAGACTAATAAGAGTTGTAAGAGATGAAGTCAGATAAGTGGGTGGGTGTGGTGGGCAGGTCAGATCACGTAAGTACTCCTGTAAGACGTAGCACTTTGAAAGATCACCTGGCTGCTATTTTGAGAATATTACTGTTGTGGCTGGAGACAGGACAGAAATACGGAGATCAGTTAGGGGGTGTCTTAGATCAGGCTGCTATAACTGCTATAACTAAGTGGTTTATAAATAACGGAAATTCATGTCATGGTTTGTGAGGCTGAAAGTCTGAGATCAGGGTGCCAGCATGGTCAGGTTTTGGTGAGGGCTCTCCTCTGGGTTCTAGATGACTGATGTCTCAGTGTAATCCCAAACGGCAGAAAGGAGGCAGAGCTCTTTGGGGTCTCTTTTATAAAGAGCGCTAATCTCATTCATGAGGACTCCACCCTCATTACCTAATTACTTCTCAAAGGCCCCACCTCCAGGTACCATCACAGGGAAGGTTAGGATTCCAACATATGAATTTTGGGGGGACACAAACATTTACTCTGCTTCAGGAGGGATTATATTAAATCTAAAGATGATGTGACTTAGAGTAGATTTTGTTTCATTTGAGGTATTGGGAAATGGTTGGCTGTTACAAATAAAACTTCTATGAACATTTATGTGTAAGTCTTTGTATGGTCATATGTTTACATTTCTCCTGGGTAAATACCTTGGAGTGGAATGGCCAGGTCACATGATAACTATACATTTAACATTTTAAGAAACTGCCAAACTGTTTTCCAAAGTGATTGGTCCATTTTATGTTCCCACCAGTAGACTATGAGAACTTCAGTTGTTCCATATTGTTGCTAACACGTTTTACACTAATTGTAACCACTCTAGTACATACATAGTGGTATCTCATTGTGGTTTTCATTGGCATTTCTGTAATAACTAGTGATGTTGAGTGTCTTTTCATGTGTTCATTTTGCCACCTCCATTTCTTCTTTGGTGAAGTGTCATTTCAAATCATTTGCCCACTTTTAAAAATTGTATTGCTTGATTTCTTATTGTTGAGTTTTGAAAGTTCTTTATATAATCTTGATGCAAATCCTTTATCAAACACATGATTTGCAAATATTTTCTCCCTGTGTGTTTCTTGTCCTTTTATTCTCTTAAACAGTATCTTTTTGAGGAGCTGAAGTTCTTAATTTTAAAAGAAAAAGTTAAAAGAAAATTGGGGTCCATTATTCAATCTGGAGTCACATGTTGCCCTTAGTTTTTATGTCTCTTCAGTCTCATTTAATCTGGAAAAGATCTTCAGTCTGTTTTTGTTTTTCATATCCTTGACATATTTAAAGAATACAGGCCAGTTATTTTTGTAGAATGTTCCTCACTTTGGGTTTTTTTTATGTTTCCTCATGATTAGTTTGAAGTTTTTTGGCAGGAATACCACAAAAGTGATGTTGTGTACTTCTCAGTGCACCATATCATGAGGCACATGATATTGACTTGTCTTAATTCCAGTGATATTAACTTTGATCACTTGGTTAAAAGTTTTTCTGTTGTAAAGTTCTGGGTTTTTTTTTTTTTTATGTTTATTTATTATTGAGAGACAGAAAGGCACAGAGCATGAGCAGGGGAGGGGCAGAGAGAGGGAGAGACACAGAATCTGAAATAGGCTCCAGGCTCTGAGCTGTCAGCACAGAGCCTGATGTGGGGCTCGAACTCAGAAACTGTGTGATCATGACCTAAGCTGAAGTCAGTCGCCTAACCAACTGAGCCACCCAGGCACCTTTGTTTTTTTTTTTTTTTAATGTGTATTTTTTAGAGAGAGACAGAGCATGAGGGGGGTGGTAAGGGGTGGAGGGGGGAGGGTCAGAGAGAGAGAGACACAGAATCCGAAGCAGGCTTCAGGCTCTGAGCTGTCAGCACAGAGCCTGATGCGGGGCTCAAACTCACGAACCATGAGATCATGACCTGAGCCGAAGTCGGACACTTAACTGCCTGAGGCACCAAGGCGCCCCTGTTTTTCTATTTTTAATCAATGAATTTTGGGGGGAGATAATATTTTGTAAGAGTATGTAGACCTCTTCACCCATTAGTTTAAGTACCCATTGACAATTTTTGCCCAAATCAATTATTATGATGTTTGTTGTATAAAAGCTTTTTCTATCCCTCATTCATTCATTCATTCATTCATTCCCTTATTCATTCCTATGCTTTCTATATCAGTATGGATTTGTGGATTCTTATTTCTCTTAATAGGTTTTAATCTGTTAATATAATTATTTTCTTGCTGAAATTGTCCCAGATTTGGCTAGGTAAATAGGTTCCTGTGCTTTTTTGACATTCCCACTATGTTTGAACCGCTTTTTTACAGTGGCATGACAAGATGTTTGAGGTTCCTCTTATATTTTCTCTGCTTCAGGCTGGAATCAGCCATTTCTCCAAGGAGCATTGATTTCTTTTTATAGACAGTATGTTTAGAAGCTAAAATTTGGGCATTAATTGTTCTTATTGCAATTGGGAACTGATTACTTCTAGGCTTTCTCAGCAGACAGTGCTAAGAAATATTCTTATTATATTAAAAATCATATATTCATACAGTTCTTTCCTTTTAGAATGAAGTTATAGTGTTAAAATGCCATGCTCAAAGGTGACTTGAACAGCCCTTCCTGACTCTCTCCCCCACTCTCCCACCTCAGGGGTAGTTATGTTATTCTTTTGAATGCAATAAGAACACAATTATTATTATATTCTTTAGATACTAATAGTTTGTATTCCTTTTAAGGGTTAAAATATATTATTATTTTATGAATATTAAAAAGTAACATGCTTCAAAAGTTGAAGTGATAAAAATGATAAACTTAGAGAAGTATCACTCTAGTCATTTAAGTGAGTAGACTTCTAGCTTTCTTAAAACCTTCTCACAAACTATGCCCTCCACCTGCTCATTTCTACTTTTTAGCCTTGTTTATAATTCTTCAAACTCCAGGCTCAAGTCAAATGCCATTTCCTTAGGGAAATCTTCTCCCTGTAAACATCCCCCAACCCTAACCACCCCACCCCCCAAAAGAACTGGATCTTCTTGCTATTAAATCCTCCAAACATTTTCTTCATGGCACTGATCACGGTTAACTCTTATAATAAATATTTATTTCTTTGAATCATGGCTACCTGGCTCACCATGCTTCAGATTCCATGTATAGCAAATATTTGTTGAAGAAGTGAATGTACATCAGAAAAAAATTAAGGTTTAGGTTACTATGTAGTATCAAAATTAAATATAATAAAATTATGTGGCCATTTTAGCTAATTCACAGTTACTTTAGCTTTGTTTACAAATTCACGTATCTTTGGTTTTTTGGTACAACTATAAAAATTTAATGTAAATATCAGTCTGGCCTTGAATAATTGAAAGTAGTTGTATTGGCAAATACCAGCCTATGCTTTTTAACTAACAAAATTATACAAAAGGAAGATTTTTTTTTTTGAGAGAGGAGGGGTACAAGTGAGCGAGGGGCAGAGAGAGAGAGAGAGAGAGAGAGAGAAGTGGGGCTCACCTGGGGCTCATGTTTTACCCAAAGTAGGGCTCATGCTCATCTGAAGTGAGACTTGTGCTCACCAGATGAGGGGCTTGAGCTCACCTGATGTGGGACTCAAACTTATTAACTATGAGATCATGACCGGAGTCAAAGTCAGATGCTTAACAACTAAGCCACTCAGTTGCCCTAGAAAAGGAAGATTTTTAAGGAAAGAAGTGTGAATAAATAAAATAATTGCTATATTTCTTGTTGCTAAGTAGAGGAAACAAATGGAGTGAAGTAGGAGATAAAAAGAGCCATTATTTGACAACATGAAAGATAGCTATTTTGGTATATGACTGAAAACACTTTTCATTATTTTTGTCATGTTTTCCAATATTACTGCAAATATACTTAAGACCCTAATGCAGAGCAAATGCCTTTAATTTCTATGGCCAATAAGTAGAATTTTATCTAAAATATCCCAAGCAACCATTCTTTTTTAAAAAATTAACTTTATTTTACATAATTATTTTAAATAGACTTTGTATTTTAGAGAAGTTTTAGATTAATGGCAAAATTGGGAGACAGATACAGAGATTTCCCATACATCCCCTGACCCACACGTGCATAGACTCCCTCATTATCAACATCCCCCACTAGAGGGGATTATTTGTTACAGCTGATGAACCTCCATTGACATATTATTAGCATTGGAAGTTCATTGATTATATCAGGGCTCACTCTTGGTGTTGTACATTCTATGGGTTTTGACAATTTCATAATGACATATATGCACCGTTATAGTATCATATAGAGTAGTTGCATGCCCTAAAAATCCCCTGTTCCCTGCCTACTTACAAACCCCTGGCAACCACCAATCTTTCTATTGTCCATAGTTTTAGTTTTTTTCAGAATGTCATATAGTTGGAGTCATAGTATAAAGTCTTTCAGATTAGCCTCTTTCACTTAGTTCTATATATTTAAGTCTGTTTTTTCATGGCCTGGTAGCTCCTTGCTTTTTAGCACTGAATAATATTCCATTATCTGGCTGTACCACAGTATATTATCCATTTACCTACTGAATGAAGGACATCTTTGTTGCTTCCAAGTTTTGCCAATTCTGAATAAAGCTGCTATAAATATCCACGTGCAGGTTTTGTGGGGACATAAATTTTCAACTTTTTTGGGAAAATACCAAGAAATATAATTGCTAGATTGTATGATAAGAGTATGTTTGGGGCGCCTGGGTGGCTCAGTCAGTTAAGCGGCTGACTTTGGGTCAGGTCATGGTCTCGCGGTCCGTGAGTTCGAGCCCCGCGTCGGGCTCTGTGCTGACAGCTCAGAGCCTGGAGCCTGTTTCGGATTCTGTGTCTCCCCCTCTCTCTGACCCTCCCCCGTTCATGCTCTGTCTCTCTCTGTCTCCAAAATAAATAAACGTTAAAAAAAATTAAAAAAAAAAAAGAGTATGTTTAATTTTGTAAGAAACCACAAAACTGTTTTCCAAAACGGCTGTACCATTTTGCTTCCCACCAGCAATGAATAAGGGTTCCTGTTGCTTCATGTTCTCACCAGCATTTGGTGTTGTCAGTGTTTTGGATTTTGGCCATTCTAATAGGTATATAGAAGCATTTCATTGTTTTAATTTGCATTCCCTTGATGACATATGATGTGGAACATCTTTTCTTTTTTAAAATTTATTTTGAGAAAGAGTGCACGCACACTGAGAGGGAAAGGGGCAGGGAGGGAGAGAATCCCAAGCAGGCTCCATGTTGTCAGAGAGCAGCCTGACATGGGGCTCTTTCCCACAAACCATAATATCCTGACCTGAGCCCAAACCAAGAATCTGACACTTAACCAGACT
Source organism: Herpailurus yagouaroundi (assembly GCF_014898765.1). Taxonomy (NCBI): domain Eukaryota; kingdom Metazoa; phylum Chordata; class Mammalia; order Carnivora; family Felidae; genus Herpailurus; species Herpailurus yagouaroundi. The sequence goes on from NW_024412407.1 coordinate 29,457,155, forward strand.
GAGCAGGCCAGCCACCCGGAAGCATCTTTTCATATGCTTATTTTCCATCTGTATATCTTTTTGGTGAGATCTCTGTTCAGGCCTTTTGCCCATTTCCTAATCTGGTTTTTGGTTTTCCTACTAGTGAGTTTTATTTATTTATTTATTTATTTATTTATTTATTTATTTATTTAAAAAAATTTTTTTTCAACGTTTTTATTTATTTTTGGGACAGAGAGAGACAGAGCATGAACGGGGGAGGGGCAGAGAGAGAGGGAGACACAGAATCGGAAACAGGCTCCAGGCTCTGAGCCATCAGCCCAGAGCCTGACGCGGGGCTCGAACTCACGGACAGCGAGATCGTGACCTGGCTGAAGTCGGACGCTTAACCGACTGAGCCACCCAGGCGCCCCCCTACTAGTGAGTTTTAATAGTTCTTAATATATTTTGGCTAACAGTCCTTTATCAGATATGTCTTTAGCAAATATTTTCTCTCAGTCTGCGGCTTGTCTTCTTATCCTCTTGACAGTGTCCTTCATAGAGCAGAGTTTTTAATTTTGGTAAAGTCCAGCTTATAAATTATTTCTTTCAAGGATCATGCCTTTGGAACTGTATCTAAAAAGTCATCACAAAATTCAAGGTCATCTTAGATTTATAGGATCTGTGCTGATGTATCCTCTTTCATTTCTGATAATAGTAATTTGACTTCCCTGTTTCTTTTTCCTAGCCTTGTTAGAGGCTTATTGATTTTATTGACTTTTTCTAAAACAAAACAACAAAACAAAACAAAACAAAACAAGCTTTTGGTTTCATTGATTTTCTGTATTGATTTCCTGTTTTCAATTTCATTGATTTCTGCTCTGATTATTATTATTTATTTCTTCTTGCTTACTCTGGATTTGCTCTTCTTTCTTTAGTTTCTTAAAGAAACTTTGACAACTGATTTTAGATCTTTTTTCTTTCCTAATATATGCATTCAATGCCATAAGTTTTCCTCTTTGCTCTGCTTTCATTGCATCCACAATTTTAATAAGTTTTATTTTCATTTAGTTCAAAATACTTTTTAATTTTTCTTGAGATATCTTCTTTGACCAATGTATATTTAGAATTGTGTTTAATCCCCTTGTATTTTGAGATTTTCCCAGCTATCTTTGTGTTATTGCCTCTGAGCTTAAGTCCAGTGTGGTCTGAGAACAAACATTTTGTGATTTATATTTTCAAAAATTCGTTAAGATGTATTTTATGGTTCAGAAGTTGTCTATCTTAGTGAATGTGTCAGATATTAATTTAGGGAAATTCTCACTTATTACTGCTTAAAATTGCTTCTGTTCCTTTCTCTCTTTATTTCCTTCTAGTATTCCCATTATGCATGCATTTCACCTTTTTTAACTGTCCCACAGTTCCTGGATATTTTGTTCTTTTTTTTTTCCCCCAGTCTTTTTCTCTTTGCATTTCAGTTTTGTAATCTTCTACTGTCATATCCTCAAGCTCAGAGATTCTTTCTTCAACCATGTCCAGTCTACCAAGTCATTCTTCATATCTGTTACAGTGTTTCTGATCTCAAGCATTTAAAAAAATTTTTTTTAACATTTATTTATTTTTTTTTTTTGAGAGACAAAGAGAGACAGAGCATGAGTGGGGGAGGGGCAGAGAGAGGGAGACACAGAATCTGAAGCAGGCTCCAGGCTCTGAGCTGTCAGCACAGAGCTGGACTTGGGGCTCAAACTCACAAAGATCATGACCTGAGCTGCAGTCAGATGCTTAACCAACTGAGCCATCCAGGAGCCCCTCAAGCATTTCTTTTTGATTATGTCTTAGAATATTCATCTCCCTGCTTACATTATCCATGTGTTCTTATATGTTGCCTACTTTTTCTTCGTTAAAGCCTTTAGCATATTAATTTTAGTTATTAAAATTCTTGGTCTGATCATTCTAACATTCTTGCCATATCTGACTCTGGTTCTGATATTGTTCAGGCTCTTCAAACTGTGTTTACTTTTTAGTATGCCTTGAACGTTTCTGTTGAAAAGTAGACATGATGTACTTAGTAAAAGGAACTGCAGTAATTAAACCTTTAGTAATGTAGTGATCAGGTGCCCAGAGAGGGGAAGCCCTGTTTGGTCCTATGATTAGGTCTCAGCCTTTTGGGGAGCCTGTGCCCCTCGACTGTGTACTTCACCACTACTTCTCAGTGGTGGGAAAGGATGGGCTAAGTGGGGGCTGCGGTTGTGTATTTCCCTTCCCTCAGGTCAGGTAGGATCTGGTAAAACTCTAGTAGGTTAGTCTCTGGTGAAGTAGTTTCTCATGGGGGCAGACTTTGTTAAGAACACAATACCCTGGGTGGTTCAGTTGATTAAGCATTCGACTCTTGATTTCTGCTAAGGTCATGATCTTATGGTTTGTGACTTCAAGCCCCCTGTCGGTCTCTGTGCTGGCAGTGCAGAGCCTGCTGGGGATTCTCTCTCTGCCATCTTTCTCTCTGCCTCTACCCTGCTTGCTCTTTCAATATAAATAAATAAACTTAAAAAAACAAAAATAAGAAAGAATAGAATACCACTTGCATATTTCAAATAATTTTTTTTTTTTTTACATTTTATTTATTTTTGAGAGAGAGAGAGAGAGCACAAGTGGAGGAGAGGCAGAGGGAGAGGGAGACACGGAATGTGAAGCTGGCTCCAGGCTCTGAGCTCTCAGCACAGAGTTTGACGCGGGGCCGGAACTCACAAACGCGAGATCCTGGCCTGAGCCGAAGTCAGGCACTTAACCGACTGAGCCACCCAGGCTCCCCGCCCCTTGAATATTTCAAATGGTTCCTTTTCTCTTTTCCCTGCAGGAAGCATGAGGGGTTCTTCTGATATTCACTGTGAGAACCTGGTAGCAGTCCCTGAGATGAAACTCACAAAAGCGCGCCCTCCTCCCCTTAATGGGTCTTTCAGAGATTTTAACCCTCAGATTTGTCCATACTGAGATTCCAGGAATTTGTCAGTTACAATTCAGGTTTTCTTCTTGTTCCTGTGAAGGTCTGTGCTTATAGGTTTCTGCTTTATTGAACTGTGATTCTCTGTATCTGCTTGTTTGTTTTCCCAGTTTGGGAGATTAGCAGTTTTCCCTGTGATCTCATTTCTCTGATGAATGTTAAGAAGAGTTGTTGATTTTTTCAGATTGTTTAGCTTTTCATTAGCTGTTCGGATGGAATGGCAACTTCTAATTTGTTTATTAATTTTTTAATTTACATCCAAATTAGTTAGCACATAGTGCAACAATGATTTCAGGAGTAGATTCCTTAATGCCCCTGACCCATTTAGCCCACCCCCCTCCCACCACCCCTCCAGTAACCCTCTATTTGTTCTCCATATTTAAGAGTCTCTTATGTTTTGTCCCCTCCCTGTTTTTATATTATTGTTGTTTCCATTCCCTTCTGTTCATCTGTTTTGTATCTTAAATTCCTCATATGAGTGAAGTCATATGATATTTGTCTTTCTCTGACTAATTTCGCATAGCATAATACCCTCTAGTTCCATCCACCTAGTTACAAATGGCAAGACTTCATTCTTTTTGATTGGAGTGGCAACTTCTAAGCTGCACTGTGCTCGAAACTGGAAGTCTTAACTGCTCTGTTTTAAAGGATCATTGAGGTTAGAGGCCGAAGCAACTTTACTGTGAAGGTAATAGAGGCTTTTGTTTGCATTCCCTTTCCAAGGCCCTGAGAATGTCCAAGCGATGTGTTTACATGGTCAGATGATTTGTAAAATTTGCAAACTTTGATCTATAATTGGTTAAGACTCCTGTCTCCACACAGACTCTCCCTCACATTTCCTCTGGTGTCCGCCATACTGGGACTGCAATAATGATAGTCACTTCTCTGTATAATTAGCCACCTCTTTGAAAGAATTGCTTCCAGAAAATCCTGCTGCCCACCTGGCATAATGACACAAAGCTTCAAAGTCAGAAGTTATATTGTGATACGCAGGTGTTCTATAGTGCCAGGCACTGCAGTATGTGGACAGCAGAAGAGGAAAACGTTTTTAAAATAGGAAGCCAGAAGCTAGTTTGTGGCAAATACTTCTAAACATCAGAAGTGTAGAATTATAACCAGAGCATCTACTTCTCATTATTGCCTCATCAAAATGGTTGCTCTCTCCCGTCAGGAGAGTTAATGCAGAGTGTACAATTATAAATGCATCATGTTTTTTCCTTTTTTGGATGAGAACCACGCAAAATAACATTTGTCCAAGAATTCCTGTGTTTATAGGTCACAGACTTTAGAAATATTACAGAGAATAAGCCTCTTGACATAGTGCTTACTGCATTCCAATATGTCAGATCACTTCTTAGAGTATCTGACATATCTTGTCCTTAGAACGTTGTGTAGTTCCAGATGAAATCGTACACAAAATTGCCAACAGTGCAGAAATATGGACTGAAAAAATAAGTACTCGGATGGCAAAATACCTACATGTATTCATCAACTTAGTCAATGTAGTATAAGAGTAATTTGATTATGCTTCATGCAGTTCTGCATAAGGTAGCAACAATTTTTTTTTAATTTTTTTTTTTTCAACGTTTATTTATTTTTGGGACAGGCGCCCCTAAAACATAGTTTTAAATTGTTGCTACCTTGGGGCGCCTGGGTGGCGCAGTCGGTTAAGCGTCCGACTTCAGCCAGGTCACCATCTCGCGGTCCGTGAGTTCGAGCCCCGCGTCGGGCTCTGGGCTGATGGCTCAGAGCCTGGAGCCTGTTTCTGATTCTGTGTCTCCCTCTCTCTCTGACCCTCCCCCGTTCATGCTCTGTCTCTCTCTGTCCCAAAAATAAATAAACGTTGAAAAAAAAAATTAAAAAAAAAAAAAATAAAACTATGTTTTAGTTCCTCTTGTGTTACAATTAATTTTGCATATATTTTTCAGAATAGAAGCAAAAAAGGAAAAAAATATTAGAGGGATTTATCAAGTAATTAACAAAGTATTATGTTATTTTTCTGTATTGTGTATTTCTGTATTTGTGGAGCATATATTTTCTGTATTTTGTATTTTCTCTTCCCACACATATATTTGCTTTTATTCCCAATTTTATATTTGTAGTTTTGTGTTCTTTTCCTTAAAGTATGTCCCTTTAGGCCAGAAAATATCTGGCCCCACAGAAACTTAATCTTCCTTTGTTTGGGTGAACTAAAAATGTTTCTGTCCTATGAAAGTTAGGTGTTTTCTGTTAACCCTAAAGATAATTAAGCACACAAATACATATTGCCCTTTTATCAACAATGCACTCCAATATTTATGAGATAATTGTTCAGCTTTCATTTGTGTGTATACGTTCGGATTATGAATTAACAGAAACTGGGCCAATGGAGAACTTTTAAACACCACCCACCCCCTTCAGAGATGGGTCTTCTTTTTCCCTTGGTGAAGGTAGACAGCATGCAGTGGAAGATGAGTCAGAGTTTTGAGCCAGCTCAGGAAACAGAGGGAGATAGAGCTGGATGGAGAACTAAATTAAGAAAAAAAAAAAAAAGGAAACGCAGCTAGATTCTACTGTTGCTTTTGGTATTAAAAATGGAGCCGAGAGATATGCCTAGGAATTACCTACTGAATACAAAGAAACCAAAAAAACCACTGAGTTGAAGTTTGAGAAATGATGAGACCCAGACGCTAAACATCTATGTAAAAAAAAAGAAAAGAAAAGAAAAAGAAACAGAAAAAACCCTAAGGAAATAAAAGGAATAGAAAACAAAAGATCAACTGGACGAAGGGTGACTGTCAAGTAGGAAGCCCTCTTGGAAATAATTTGAAAAGAACAGTTGGTTCCCTTCTGACCAGTTTTGATATGAGAAGTCCAAGCCTCTGCTACTTGCTTTTGTCCAGCCTCAGCTTTTGGTGTCCCTTCTATGGGGCTCACGTATCTAGTGAGCAGAAATAACATTGTGCTTCCATAATTCCCACAGAGGCTTTGCCACTGGATCTCTTTGAGGCTCTTACTCACCTTTCCTTTTGGGGCTTATTTATTTCTGCTTAAGGAGAGGTGGGAGTTGAATTTGCTACTGGCAGCTCAAGTGTCTGAAGCTCTTTGATGTTTTCATCATGGTTGAAAAATTCAACGAATCTACAGGTTATGAAATACGTGCGACAAGAGTACATGGGAGAACGGATAACAAAATCCCCAATTTGAGGACAGGGTACTTACTAGGTGCTAAGGCAGGCGTTAGTATCATGGTTGGCACCTCCAAAACAGTGTAAAAGGCTAGTCAATCGAAACACCCAAAGCTTCACCATTCATTCTTGTGCATCATTTCACTGTCCCCCTTCTACCTTAAAAGATGATAGGACTCTTAAGAATTTTGGGGAGTAATCAGGTTACTATTACTGTTACTATTACAACTATCAAACCAGTTCATCAAAAAAATTACAAATTCTGAGCTGCATTAAGAAATAAAGGGTCAGTATTTTAGCAAAACATCCCAAAGTCTCTGCACGACAAATTACCTCCTCTGGAGAGCTGTAATAATATGACCCTGCTGAGTGTCACCAGATGCTTGTTTTGAAAATATTTTGCATTTCTTAGATGAAGGGCACGCTTTAACACTCCAGATTATAATAACACGGACTTACATTTCAGCTACTTCAATTCACATCAATCTCACAACTTGGCAGAAACGTTTTCTACCCAGTCTGTGTTTGTTCTGGTCACACTGAGAATTTTATTTTTAGAAAAAGGTGTTTAAAACAGAATCACAACCACAGATTTTTAAAAAAATGTTATCTCGAAACTTATGAATGCTTTTCATATTTCAGTCTTAGGAAATAAGAGTTAGTTAATTTCTATGGAATCTTCTACCTTGCTTGAATTGGAAAAGGAGAAAATAACACAAAAGAAATAGAAATACATCCTAGCAAACTCAGAGAAAACTTTTCTCTCTCTTTCCTTTCAGGGGTAAAGTGTAAGGGTGGAGAACTATTTGTTGTTTTCTGCTAGGATTGTGTTTCATATTTTGATGTAAATTTTGCTCTTGTGTTTAGAGGCCTCTCCATAAAGAAAGAAAGGAAAAAAAAAAACCCTGAATACCCAGAAATGCTTATTAAATCTAACAGCACACCTGCTGCAGATTAAATGCCAGTGGCTCCTTGACTCATACGGCTTCTTTTCACATCCCAATATCTTTTTTCACTGAGGTGTATCATTTTTTACTGCAGGAATCCGGAGAAACATCGGAGTTAGACATGCAGGCCAGTTAAAAGCAAACAAACCTTAACACTTCAACATTTTTGAGAAAACATTTGAGCTTGCAAAGCTTCTGATACTCGTTGCCATAAAACACGGTTGTGATTCTTCTGATAATCATGCACAGCCGTGCCTCCCCAACCCCTCCACGGTACTTGGAAATTGTTAAAAAAAATAAATAAATCTTACCTTGCTATCTCAGAAGAATAAGAAATAAGAAAGCTCTCTTCTTCCAAAGGCAAGATCTTCTTGATAGATACCTCACCACTGTAAGCTACTTATTGTGGTTTATTTTTATAGTCCCAGACCCTTATGGAGGGAGGGGCCTGATGAGGACCTCGACTGAGGGCAGAGCTGAGTGAGGGAATCCACAGCTGAGGTAGACGCAGCTGGGAGAAAAGAGCCCTATTTGGGAAGATGGTGTTATCCTCGGGAGAGGGGGGGGGGTGGGTGCCAGTCCAGTGTGTGGTAAACAACTGCAGAATTTAGGGACCCCCACCCCCCCCACCCCCCACCCCCCCCACTCTCCCGTGAAGCTTGGCAGGGGTCAGAGGCAGGTTGTAGGAACAGGCATTTGTGTAGCAAATGAGGAAAAAGAGAAAACCCTGAAACGGTAGCTGGCACGCGGCCCAGGCCAACACAGCTGTGGTCAGGGAGGCTGTGGCCTAGCGGCAGGAGACAGGCTAGACACAGGTCATCACGTTTAGCAGCGCAATACATTTTAAGGCCCTGCTGCCTAGTGTGTCTGAGCCTCTACGGGGGTCTAAATGCAATCCGCTCTGGTTGCAGTTATGGCCAGAACTCAAGTTGTTGGTGTCGGGGCCTGCGGCTGAGACATTTAGAGACGTTTCTGACAAGAGCCACTTGCATGGTTTCCCTAAATCCACTTCTGTCCCATTCCAGTCTATTTTTAGCTGAGAAGTTGGAGGAGTCCTTAAAAATGTATCTGATAATTTCACCCTCCGCTTAAATTCCATCCAAGGTGTTCCTTTGGCCTTTAGGCTAAAACCCAACCTCAACAAGGCCTACGGGTCTGTACATCTAGCCATTCTCCCTGTTGATTTCTGCCCTGCAGCCACAGCTTCTCCCCAGCTGTTCCACACACATGCTCCTGCTTTATATACTGTCTACTCTGCCTGAATTTCTCTTCCCTGTTTACTAGCAGAAGAAGCCCTCTTGTCCTTAGACTTGTCAGTCAAAAGTCACTTCCTCATGGAGGTGGGGTATGTGAGGTCCCCTGTTTCAGCCTCTCTTGTAGCTTTTGTTTCATATTCAATGCATTTACCACAATAGTGATCAAATAATTAAGTGTCTAGAAGTGCATGGGTGGCTCAGTCATTTGAGCATCTGACTCTTGATTTCGGCTCAGGTGGTGATCTCACAGATGGGGGATCAGCCCTGCTTTGGGCTCCACACCGAGCACGGAGCCTGCTGGGGATTCTCTCTCTCCCTCTGCTCTGCCCCTCCCCAACTCTTTCTCTCTCAAAATAAATAAATGAACATTAATGTTTGTTATTATTATTATTATTATTATAAACATCATTTAGTTTGAGGGAGAGAAAGTGCACAAGAGGAAAGGGACAGAAACAGAGGGAGAGAGAGAGACAGAATCCCAAGCAGACTCCACGCTGCTAGCCGAAAGCCTGACGCGGGGCTGGAACTCATGCACCATGATATCACTACCTGAGCTGAAATCAAGAGTCAGATGCTTAACCTTCTGAGCCACCCAGACAACCCCCTCATGGCCACCTTTTAAAAAAAATAAACATTAAAAAAAATTAATTGTGTAATTAATGTTTGTCTTCCTGGCTGGCTGAAAGCTCTATTAGGCTAAGACCACATCTGTGTTGCATTCCACTGTGCCTATCTATCATAAGTCCTTTTGCAAAGTAGGTGTTTGGTGAAGAGTTACTGAATGACTGTATACACAAGGATTGTCTCATCATCATTAGATCTTAATACAGTCAGTAATCTATTTTGCCTGTTTACAAGGCCAGCCCACTGCAAGGACTGGTCTTAGTAAAGCATCATATCATGTGATATTACATCAACTAGTATAGCATAACAATACATGTCGATGGATTGCTTTGTATACAACTAAACCCATTTTTTTTTCTAAATTTCCTTTTTTAGAGTTGGAAAAAATACCACTTACAGAAAATGAAAGAGAAAAGAGACAACAAAATACCACATCAGTCTTCTGGAATTGCTAAGTCAAATGAATACTCTGTATTGGTGACTTTTCCCATGATCCATAAGGCACTAAATCTAATGCAATTTCCCACAAAATCACATCAGTCTATGAACCATTATACTCTCAGTAGCATAGAAGCTTTGGAATGTTGCAAGAGGCCCTTATCTCAACTCTCTGTGGTAATGCATTGGAACTGAAGTGAAGCAAATCAATCCACCAATGGAGAGAGGGTAGAGTGTGTAGTTTCCTGCCTGCTATGTCCAGTCAAACATTGTCAAAAACCACTGCATGTGTGGTAGGAGTGGTAAATGGCTGTTCATCCAGTTTCTAAAACGTCTCTAGAATCTGTTCCCTCTTTCTACTTCTGTTCATACTCTGAACTATCACAACCTTGGTTTGGACCCTTTGTCATCCCCATTATGGGCTATTTTAACGTCTAACTAATTGCTTTCTGGCCTTTCATGTCTCCTTTCTCTAATCTTTCCTCCTGTCCTACAGCCAGAATCCGTGTTCTGAAATGTAAATATGGTCATTTAAGTTCCCTAACCAAAGATCTTTTCTGACTTTTAGATGCTTACATGAGCAATTTTAAAACTTGAAAATAACAGCTGGCTTCTACTTTCAAATTAAAAATATAAACGAGATGTATGAAAGATACAAAGTGGAGTGGAGTAGGGTGGAGGCCGGAGCTTTGGTCTTTGGACCCACCCTGTGCTCCCATTATGGTGCTTCTTTGGAAGCTGTTGGCCCATTGGATGCCCTGGTTGTCCTCAAAAAGGCCAATCTATTCAGAAAAGCATTCATGAGATTTCACAACCTGACCACACTTTTTCCTTCTAGCATAATGTCTTGCTAGTCCACTTGTGAACTTTCTAGCCCCTGGACTTGTCATTCTCCAACACGCCATGCTTTTTCATTCATTTTCACCTTGGCATAGGCTGTTAGTGCTGACTGGAAAGGCCATTCTCTGCTGGTGAAATATAGGACCCAGTTTGAAAGTCATCTTTTCTGAAGGCTTTTCAGACTTCCCCAGTAAGAGCTGGGATCTCTCCATCCCCAGCACTGACTCTGTACTTAGGCCCATCACAGCACTTAGCATGCTATATTGTCTGTCTCCTTATTTGATGGCAGAAAATATTTTATTCATCTTGGTGAAACGAATGCTTTCCTAACACAATGTCTGGCTTATAGTTAGGTGTTTGCCGAATACAAGACGATTCTGTTCCCTTTTCCCAGGACGTAAAATTCCTAAGGGATGAATTCAGACTAACTCTTTCCTCACTGCCTCTTCCCTTCCTATGCAGTATGGGCTGCTGTAGATTGAATGTTTGTATCCCCCCCCCCCAATTCATATGCTGAAGTCCTAATCCCCAATGTGATGGTATTTAGAAGTGGGAGGCAATTACATCATAAGGGTTGAGCAGCACCCCCCACCCTCCACTGAATGAGATTAGTATCCTTATAAGAAGAGATGTGAAGGATATGATCTTTCTCTACCACGTGAGGATACAGGAGAAGGTGGCTGTCTGCAGGCCAGGAAGCAGTCTCTTGCCAGATACCAAATCTGCTGGCACCTTGATCTTGGACTTCGCAGTCTCCTTGGAGAAATACATGTTGTTGTTTACCCATCTAATTTATGGTATTTGTTATAGAAGCTCAAGCTGACTAGGATACATATCTACATATTTAAGATGCTGCCTTTCTTTTTTCTCTGATTTGCACAGACATGAATATCCCTCTCTTGGACTTTGAACCACTAAGAAGAGCCTAGGGACAGAGTGGGGTCACTCCTAAGTGCACTAGAGGAGAAAATGTAACAGTGGTGTCAAGGCTAAAAATAAGAGATCTTGGAGAGAAAAAATTGTGAGAGACACAGAATTTGTTCTTCCCTGTGTGGCATATAGTGAATACGAATTTCTAAAAATCCAAAATTCAGATATGCGAGAAAGAAAAGTTTTAGATTTCTTTTTTCTAAATTCCAATTTACCATTTATTTAGAGACCCTATTCTCCCTGAGGGCAGTAACCACAACTTTAGTAAATTCCTGGCAAACTCAGTCACTGCAAGTTTTAACTCAGATGATTCCCCGGTTGCATTTAAGTAGCCTCCTGGCTCCAGGGATGAAGCAGTATTTGGGTCTCAGACAGCAGTTGTCCATGCTGTTATTTGCTGTAATCATCACGTATGGTTTCCAGATGTAGTCACCACTTACAGTAGCTTCTATCGAGATGTTGATGTTCCTACTAATCCCCAGCTGTACGGTCCAAGCTTCCTTATGCTGCCCTGTTCCCTTGTCACGACTACAAAATTCTTTCAGGTGTCTGCACTCTGTCTTTTTGTGGGGGTTGTTGTGACTCTAAGCTGGTTTGGGCTTGTACAGCTTTAGATTATTTTAGGAAATAATAGTAACCACCACAAAAGCGGTTTACTCTCCATAAATTATGCCACAAGTGCAGACCTTATTAAAAGAACATTTATTAGGAAGCAGTCTTGAAAATATTTATACAAACTATAAGACTGATGAAGTCCCAGCTCTCTGTTCTTTTGGAGCGTTCTGACTACCTCTTTGCATGAAATGTTTACTTGAAGCAGATAGAACAATATGCAGAGGCAGGATCCTGTGCTCTCAGAGTGAGCATCAGGCAACAAGGAGTCCTCTGACTCAATGATCGTGCACAGGTTCATCTGTGGGTCAAGCCTCAGGCCATATCCTTATTGGTACAAGGAACAGGCCTGGGTAGATTTTCATATTATATTAATTAAGCTACGCATCTCGAGTTCCACTCATTTCCACAGTGAGACCCTATTTTCTAACATTCGTTATGCTAATTAGAAAAGCTTCTGGTATTTACGGAGATATGGATGGTAGAAGGTGTATATTCATATTGGCTGGAGTGTGGGCTTCCTGATTTGCATGCTAACTGGCTGCCCCTGGGATTTTAATTCCTGATTTGGGTAATCTTTTAGTCAGTTTGGGTTACGGTAACAAAAGTGCCATAAACTAGGTGTCTTAAACAGCAAGTACTTATTCCACACTGTTCTGAGAGCCCGAAGTCCAAGATCAAGGCGCTAACAGATTCAGTGTCCGGTGAGAAACTTCTTCCTGGCTTGTAGACAGATGTCTTTCTGTTGCGTCCTCCTGTGGTGGAGAGCAGAGAGATAGGACTGGGCGAGAGCTCTTTCTCTTCTTAGATGGACACTAATTCCATCATGGAAGTTCCACCCTCATCAGCTAATTACTTCCCAGAGCCCCCACCTTTAAATACCACATTAGGGCTTCAACATACGAACTTCGGCAAGACAAACATTCAGTCCCTACCTGGAAACTAGCTGGACCTTAGGTTGTAACTTATACCAAAAAATCTTTAATATTACATTGGTTATGCTAAAGGATTTTATATTTGTTCCCTTCATACTCTGCCATAATAACCATCCTTTTGGGCAGTGGTGGACCTGTGTTAAATTGCCTGGGTTTGAGTGGAGGGTAGAGTGGGATGGAACAAGGATATGTGGATTAGTACTTCAAAATACTATTTTACTTTGTGAGTGTACTTTGCTTTCTTGAGAGGAAACATAGAAGTCTGTTTTCTCATAAACCTTCAGTAGGAGGTAGATAAGCCTTTTGGATAAATGTTAACATTTTTCTTTCTGACAAGGAAAGCCCACTGACAAGTTGGGTAAGAGAAAAATTTAAACTGACCTGATCTAATTTAGAAAATAAATCTTGGAGATTTTCCTTTCTTAACATACTGTAGTTTATCCTCATTTTAATTAATCATTACACAGCAGAAGTTTGCCTTTTCTAATTAACACATAAAAAGACAGTGATTATAAAGAACCTTGAAACATCTTAATTCCAAGGTATGGAAACCACGCATAGAGGAAAAATAATTTTAAGAAACTCAATAGTAAGTATCTGGCACACAGTAGGGCTTCACTAAACATTTGTTTTTGAATGAATGATTGAATAAATAAAAGTCTGATACTAAAAGAGTCAAGTCTGTGGGTATTAAAACACAGGCAAAGTCTGGCAACCTTTTTGCACATTAGAAACTTGTAGATGATTGAGAGAATTTGTTTCTGTGGAAGTTATCATAGAGAAAACTACACTCTGCCAGAATCTGATAGAAGAATTAGGATAAAGCATCTCCAGTGACTCCCTCAGATCTGTCCCTTTGAACTCAAAGCTCAGAGTCTTGGGGTCTGAGGCATTTTGATGGGGACCGAGAAACTGCTATGGAGACAAGAGGTGAAGCACCAAGAAGGCTTTGTCCTGCTTTGAATGCCAGAACACAGAGTAAGGCAGAAATTGCCTATCAGAAGAAATTTAGTGTGCTGCCTGGGTGGCTCAGTTGGTTAATGTCCCACTCTTTTTTTTTTTTTTTTTTAAGTTTATTCATTTCTTTTGAGAGAGAGACAGAGCACGTGAGCAGGGGAGGGGGCAGAGAGAGAGAGGGAGAGAGAGAAACCCAAGCAGGTTCCACACTGCCAGTGCAGAGCCTGATGTGGGGCTCGAACCCATAAACTGTGAGATCATGACCTGAGCCAAAGTCAAGAGCCGGGCACTTAACTGACTGAGCCATCCAGGCACCCCATCTTCCCACTCTTGATTTTGGCTGAGGTCATGATCTCAGGATCATGGGATGGAGCACTGCATTGAGCCCCTTGTCAGACTCCACGCTGGGAGCTGAGCAGGCTTAAGATTCTCTCTCTCCCTCTGCCCCACTAATGGGTGCTTATGCACCATCTCTCAGAAAAAAAGGAGAGGAAAAAGAGGGAGGAGGAGGAGAAGGGGAAGAAGAAATTTAGAAACATTTACTGAACTGTGACTTCTATGGTGGAGTAATTTATTTTTTTAACTTGGTTTTCCTTTCTTTCCTTTTCTTTTTTAAATCAAACTAATGCCAGGATAATTTAAAAGATCAAATAATTTTATAAGGCTTATAACAATAACAAAAGTCCCTCCATTACCTCTCTCTATCTCTCTTTCAAAGGGGTAACTAATTTTTAAAAAATACTTTATTATTTAAAAAAAAATGTTTAGTTATTTTAAGAGAGACAGTTCGGCCATTCTGTCAGCACAGAGTCTCACATGGGGCTTGATCTCATGGACCATGAGATCATGACCAGAGCCAAAATTAAGAGCCAGATGGTTAACTGACTGAGCCACCCAGGGACCCCCAAAAGATTTTATGTATGTATGTATGTATGTATGTATGTATGTATGTATGTATGCATTTTTCAATTTACATCCAAGTTAGTTAGCATATAGTGCAACAATGATTTCAGGAGTAGATTCCTTAATGCCCCTTACCTATTTAGCCCATCCCCCCTCCCACAACCCCTCCAGCAACCCTCTGTTTGTTCTCCATATTTAACAGTCTCTTATGTTTTGTCCCCTCCCTGTTTTTATATTATTGCTGCTTCCCTTCCCTTATGTTCATCTGTTTGTATCTTAAATTCCTCATATGAGTGAAGTCATATGATATTTGTCTTTCCCTGACTAATTTTGCTTGGCATAATACCCTCCAGTTCCATCCACATAGGTGCAAATGGCAAGATTTCATTCTTTTTGATTGCCGAGTAATACTCCATTGTACATATATACCACATCTTCTTTATCCATTCCATCAATGGACAATTGGCCTCTTTCCATACTTTGGCTATTGTTGATAGTGCTGCTATAAACATTGGGGTGCATATGTCCCTTCAAAACAGCACACCTGTATCCCTTGGATAAATACCTAGTAGTGCAATTGCTGGGTTGTAGGGTAGTTCTATTTTTAGTTTTTTGAGGAAAACTCCATACTGTTTTCCAGAGTGGCTACACCAGCTTGCATTCCCCCCCAGCAATGCAAAAGAGATCCTCTTTCTCTGCATCCTTGCCAACATCTGTTGTTGTCCGAGTTGTTAATGTTAGCCATTCTGACAGGTGTGAAGTGGTATCTCATTGTGGTTTTGATTTATATTTCCCTGATGTTGACTGATGTTGAATGTTGTTTCATGTGTTGGTTGGCCATCTGGATTTCTTCTTTGGAGAAGTGTCTATTCATGTCTTTTGCCCGTTTCTTCACTGGATTATTTTTGTGTGTGTGTGTTGAGTTTGATTAAGTTCTTTATAGATTTTGGATACTAACCCTTTATCTGGTATGTCATTTGCAAATATCTTCTCCCATTCCGTCTGTTGCGTTTAGTTTTGCTGATTGTTTCCTTCACCGTGCACAAGTTTTTATTTTGATGAGGTCCCAATGGTTCATTTTTGCTTTTGTTTCTCTTGCCTCTGGAGACATGTTGAATAAGAAGTTGCTGTGGCCGAAGTCAAAGAGGTTTTTGCCTGCTTTCTCCTCTAGGATTTAGATGGCTTCCTCTCTTATATTGAGATCTTTCATCCATTTTGAGTTTATTTTTGTGTATTTTTAACTAGTCTCTACGTGCAATATGGGGCTTAAACTTACAACCCTGAGACCAAGACTCACATGCTCCACCAACTGAGCCAGCCAGGTACCCCCAATTTTTAAATTATTTTTTTTAAGTAATCTCTACACCCAACTTGGGGCTTGAACTTACAACCCTGAGATTAAGAGTTGCATGCTCTACCACCTGAGCCAGCCAGGCAATGGGCAACCAATTTTAACTCTTTTAGTATTACCATGCTTATATTATTATTTCCTAATTTTTCAATTTTAGGCATTATCTATTAACTTCTTATCCCTCTGCTTCTCTCCCATTTTGTTTTTGTAAGGGAGGAAACATAATTTTCCCTCTACCCTTGTGAGTTCTTGGCTGAGACTCCTATAATAAAAGGGGAGGGTAAGTGAATTTTAAAAAAGACCAATGGGCCATTAGAACAGATAATAGGTATGATAGTAGGTGACAAAGTTTGTCTGGGTTGGGGTGGTGTCCACCTGTCATCTCCTCTCCTGTGATGATAGTCAATCTTCCCTGGTTAATGAAACTCCCCAGGGAAGGGATTTATAACAATTGAGCTCCTTTTAAAGGCTCTTTCAGTAAATAAGGGGAGCTCAGAGAAAACCTCTCCCTGCATTAGCTGTTTTTACTTTTTTTTTTTTTTTTTGTGAGAGAGAGAGAGAGAGAGAAGGTGCAAGTGAGTGAGGGACAGAAGGAGAGAGAGAAGCGCGTTCACCCGAAGAGGGACTTGAGCTCACCCGACATGGTACTCAAACTCGCGAACTGTGAGCTCATGACCTGAGCCAAAGTCAGACACTTAACGACTGAGCTACCCAGGTGCCCTTGTGTTGGCTGTTTTTTCAAGTGCTCACAGGTCAAAAATAATTAATATATGGAAATGGCATATTTTGGGCTGGCATATATCATCATATATTTCTTTGTTAAATCATTATTCAGTATTCATTCTCATTGGACTATGTAAATATTAGTTCCATCATGTAGTATGATTACATTTCCTTTCTGGTTCAGCTTTTTTTCCCTCCTTGGACTGTTTGCCTCAGTTTTGTTTGTTTGATTGTTTGGCTTTATATGCATTCATCCCCTATCTTCCACGGAGTTACAAATCTCACTATATTTAAACACATCAGGCATTTACTTGGTTTCACTGTTTTCTGGCACACGCAGGGTATGTTGCAAATGAGAGCATGAGGGTCCTGAGTTTAGATCACTTGGTTTGAATCCTGGCTGCACCACTGATTAGTGGAGATCTTGCCTCAGTTTCCTCATCTGTAAAAATGCAGAACTGGTAAGGCCTATCTCATAAGGTTGTTAAGATAATGATTTAAGCATTAATAAATAGAAAGCATTCAGAACAATGACAGACACATCATAAGTGATCATTTGTAATATTCATCTTGTAGCCTTGTTCTTCTGTTCTGGAATATTCTGGTCTCCTTTTTCTTGGTTCACTCCTCGTTCTGGAGAAGCACATCCACTGGTAAAGTGTTTCTCAAACTTTAGCTTGTATCTAAAGGGCTCATTAGGACATAGACTGTAGTGTGAGGTCTCAGAATTTGCATTTATAAACAAGGGTCCTAGTGATGCTTTGGCACTTTCCTGAAAAAGAACATTCAGGAGATAAAACATCTGAGACTTTGCTATCTTTTTTTTTTTTTTTTTTTTTATTTATTTTTGAGAAAGAGAGAAAACACAAGTGGGAGGGGCAAAGAGAGAGGGGGACAGAGGATCCGAAGCAGGCTCTGTGCTGACAGCAGAGAGCCTGATGCAGGGCCGAACTCACAAACCAGGAAGATCATGACCTGAGCCAAAACCAAGAGTCAGATGCTTAACCAACTCAGCCACCCAGGTGCCCCCTAAGTAACACCTTTTATCTGTGACAGCTCCCACATGTTCACAGAATTGCCAGAGTAGGGATTAGCCCAGCTGCCTGCACACACTGCCTAGTACTATCCCAACTCCCACTGCCTTCCACTCTGCAAAGAATGAAAGGACAGCTGGGAAGTAGAAGGATAGTTATGTCAGTTAAGTCGGACGCTCAACTGACTGAGCCACCCAGGCGCCCAGAGATCTTGCTTATCTTAAAATGTCTTTATTCTGTTATCACACTTGCTCAATAATTTGAATGGGTTAGAATTCTAAGTTGCAAATGATTTTCTTTTGGAATTTTGACTGCACTGTAACTTTCAGAGCTGTTAATCAGCCAATATCGTTTTCATTCCCGATCACTTCGTATGTGGTCTGCTTTTTCTCTCTAGAAGCTTTTAGGACTTTTTTTTTTTTTTTTTTTTTTTTTTTAATTTATTCCTGATATCCTGAAGTTTTTCTATAATATGCTTTGGTGTGTGTATGTGTGTTTTAACTGGGTTGGGTCATCACCGGGCACCTGGGCTCCTTCAATCTGAAAAGTTACCTCTTTTAGTTCTGGGGACTTTCTTGGTGTTTTCTCTTTGATAATTTCCTCTTTGTTCCCCAATCCTGGAAATTTTATCACTTGAATGTTGAACTTCCGTGCTGATTTTCTTCTTCTCAACTTCTTTATATATATTTTTTTACTTATTGGTGGTTTTATTTCCTTTTGGGCAATTTCAAGTTTATCTTTTTAACACTTTTATTCACATTTTATTTCTATCATATTTAAATTCTAGGAGTGCTTCTTTTCTGAGTAATACTTTTAAGAAAGCCTCCTGTTTTCATTTCATGGATTTGTAGTAGTTTCTCCTCTCTACTTGAGGGTACTAGAGTTTTGTTTATGACATTATCTTTTGCTTGTTGTGCTCTATGTCATCCACTGTTCCTATTTTGGCCTCTACTTTCATATTAAAAGCCTTCATCATGCCCAGTGATCCTTGACTGTCTTTTTATATTTAACAGTAAGGGACCAGAAAGATGTTGGAAGGCTCTGTGTGTGGCCACAGGGCTTGTTGGATGATTAGGACCAAACCTGGCTTTTTCTAGAGCTGTCAGCCTCTGTGGGTCCTTTTTCTCTTGGGTTGGTCGGTTTCTCTTGAGAGTGATTCTCTTATCTCCTGTTTGAGGTTTATACTCCAGGCTGCCAGATTCTGGGAACAAATGGGTAAAGGCATTGAAGATTTTGCCGTGCAGACCGGAGATTTTTCACTTAATCCTGGTTTTCATCCTGGCACACATCTCCTGCCTCCAGTTCTGCCTGTTGTCAAGTTCATATTCCTTTTGATTCAATTTCACCAAAGATGAAACCTCCAGTCTTCTGCTGGAGTTAGTGACAGGTAGGCTCCTAGTTGCAGGGAGCTGGGTGGTTGATTTAGAGATTTAATTGATTTTTATATCAGACTTTCAAAAAGTAGTCCTGCTTTCACTCCACTTGAACTCCACTCCTTCTTCTTCCAGAGGTGCTTTGCTTCTCCAATTGCTGAGACCTTCTGGGGTTTGTGGGGAAATCCATTTACCCGACTTTCTGTTTTCCTTTGATTTGTCATTCAGCTACCTGCTTCTTGTTCTCAAAACATTGTCACTATTTCTGTGATCATTTCTTATGTATTCTTGTTCTTAAGTATTTATACATTTTGTTAGGGGGCAAAGAAGTATATTTAACAGATTTTTTTCTGTGTTTTCAAAATAGATCGAGAAATATATGTATCCTTACACATGAAATCTGATCATTGAAATACCTTCTTAACTGTAACGGTTCTTAAACGAAGCAAGGACAAAATATACAACAAGAAAAAAAAAATGTGAATGGTGAATATAGGCACCAGGAAGCAGAAGAAACTTGGCCTTACTATGAAGAAAGAAACGAAATTAAGAGAAAAATATATCCTTGGAGCTAATTGGTTGGTTTATTTTCTATACCACCTACTTGTTCAAACTAAAAATTTTGAATTCACCCTTAAAATGCCTTCTTTTTCACCTTCGTATCCAACTTTTCCCTAAATTTGACTTATTTTTCTTCGATTTATTTTTCTCATTGCTCCGAACTTAGTCCAGATCCTTTGCTATCCCTTACATACACTGGAGACCTCTATACACTAATAGCTTCTGTGATGGTTAACTTTATTGTTAACTTGGCTGGGCCACAAGTTACCCAAATATTTGGTCAAACATTATTCTCAATGTTTCTGGGAGGGTGTTTTGGATGAGATTACCACTTAAGTGAGTGGATTTTGAGTAAAACCGATTCCCCTCCATAGTGTGGGTGGGCCTCAACCAATCAGTTGAAGGCCTGAGTAAACAAAAACTGGCCTCCCTTGAGCCAAGAGAAAACTTTCAGCAAACTGCTTTGGACTTTGACTGCAACATTGAAGGACTTCCTGGTGCTACAGCAGACAGCTTTTGGACCAGAACTGAGGCATCAGCTCTCCTGAGTCTCTAGCCTATCAGCCCAACCTGCAGATTTTAGACTTGTTATCTTCCATAATCATGTGAACCAATTGCTTAAAATAAACCTCTTTTTATAATGTGCACACCTTCTATTGGTTCTGTTTCTCTGGAGAACCCTAATACAACCTCCTTCTTGACTTCAATTTCATCCTTATTCTTATGCATTCCCCAAATTGCAATATTCAAGTGTCTTTTAAAACTCAAATAGGATACTTTCACTTAGGTGTTTAAAAGATCTTCAGTGTCTTCTCTAGAAGACAACCTTTTTCAAGGCTTTAAGCTGTATTTCCAACTTTATCCCTAGCCCCTCATTGGTGAAATGCACTATGGCCTTTCCTCCTCTGTTCTTTTTGAATGCATGATTTCTTTTGGAAATGTCCTCCCTCATTTGCATCTGGAAAATTGGTCTTCTTTTAAAAAATGTTTCTTTTAATGTTTATTTTTTTTTATTTTTGAGGGGGGGGGAGGGGCAGAGAGAGAGAGAGAGAGAGAGAGAGACAGAATCTGCAACAGGCTCCAGTCTCTGAGCTGTCAGCACAGAGCCCAATGCAGGGCTCAAACTCACAGACCATGAAATCATTACCTGAGCCGAAGTAGGATGCTTAACCACCTGAGCCACCTAGGCGCCTCCAAAATTAGTCTTCTTTTGAGTCCTGGCCCATGTGTCACTCATATGAAGTGTTAGTAAGGACTTTTCTCTTTCCCAGTCAAGTTAAGGGCTTCTTTTTCTAGCTCCACAAGACCTCTACCATAGTATATGTGCAAAGAAATGCAACCAAAATCAATCATATTGCATTGTGATTATTTGTTTATGTTTCTCTTTCTCATTAGAATCCAGACTCTAAGGAGGCTACTACATA
Organism: Herpailurus yagouaroundi; assembly: GCF_014898765.1. Lineage (NCBI taxonomy): Eukaryota > Metazoa > Chordata > Mammalia > Carnivora > Felidae > Herpailurus > Herpailurus yagouaroundi. The sequence continues at coordinate 29,478,186 of NW_024412407.1, forward strand.
GGAGGTATGCCATGACCATTTATTTAGTTACTATTACTAAAACTGTACCTGAGATTCTGTCAGCATTTTTTTTTATTGTAGCTGGAAGGTGAATGAAAAAGAATATGAAGTGAATTCACTGCAATTGAGCTGAAAAATGTTTTTAAATGTTTAATTTTTTTAAATCCAAGTTAGTTTTTGAACTGAAATTTTAATTCTGTATATCACAGCTGACATGATAAAGGTGAAAACTGTTCTGTATTTTCTGGTACAATTTTTCCCCTCCCTGCCTTCAGGTGGGGGGCTGCCCTCATTAGGTCCCACCTTTTTTTTTTTTTTTTTTTTTTTTTTTCGTGGTTTCGGGTCTTACATTTAAGCCTTTTTTTTTTTTTATTTATATATGAAATTTATTGTCAAATTGGTTTCCATACAACACCCAGTGCTCATCCCAAAAGGTGCCCTCCTCAATACCCATCACCCACCCTCTCCTCCCTCCCACCCCCCATCAACCCTCAGTTTGCTCTCAGTTCTCAACAGTCTCTTATGCTTTGGCTCTCTCCCACTCTAACCTCTTTTTTTTTTTTTTTTTTCCTTCCCCTCCCCCATGGGTTCCTGTTAAGTTTCTCAGGATCCACATAAGAGTGAAACCATATGGTATCTGTCTTTCTCTGTAAACCACAATTTCTTTATCCATTCATCAGTTGATGGACATTTAGGCTCTTTCCATAATTTGGCTATTGTTGAGAGTGCTGCTATGAACATTGGGGTACAAGTGCCCCTATGCATCAGTACTCCTGTGTCCCTTGGATAAATTCCTAGCAGTGCTATTGCTGGGTCATAGGGTAGGTCTATTTTTAATTTTCTGAGGAACCTCCACACTGCTTTCCAGAGCGGCTGCACCAATTTGCATTCCCACCAACAGTGCAAGAGGGTTCCCGTTTCTCCACATCCTCTCCAGCATCTATAGTCTCCTGATTTGTTCATTTTGGCCACTCTGACTGGTGTGAGGTGATACCTGAGTGTGGTTTTGATTTGTATTTCCCTGATAAGGAGCGACGCTGAACATCTTTTCATGTGCCTGTTGGCCATCCGGATGTCTTCTTTAGAGAAGTGTCTATTCATGTTTTCTGCCCATTTCTTCACTGGGTTATTTGCTTTTCGGGTGTGGAGTTTGGTGAGCTCTTTCTAGATTTTGGATACTAGCCCTTTGTCTGATATGTCATTTGCAAATATCTTTTCCCATTCCGTTGGTTGCCTTTTAGTTTTGTTGGTTGTTTCCTTTGCTGTGCAGAAGCTTTTTATCTTCATAAGGTCCCAGTAATTCACTTTTGCTTTTAATTCCCTTGCCTTTGGGGATGTGCCGAGTAAGAGATTGCTACGGCTGAGGTCAGAGAGGTCTTTTCCTGCTTTCTCCTCTAGGGTTTTGATGGTTTCCTGTCTCACATTCAGGTCCTTTATCCATTTTGAGTTGATTTTTGTGCATGGTGTGAGAAAGTGGTCTAGTTTCAACCTTCTGCATGTTGCTGTCCAGTTCTCCCAGCACCATTTGTTAAAGAGACTGTCTTTTTTCCATTGGATGTTCTTTCCTGCTTTGTCAAAGATGAGTTGGCCATACGTTTGTGGGTCTAGTTCTGGGGTTTCTATTCTATTCCATTGGTCTATGTGTCTGTTTTTGTGCCACCACCTTTTTGTTTTTACTCCTGACTTAATGTTCTAATTGTCGTAGTGTTCTCATAGTGTCTATTGTATGGAAGCCTCCACCTTTTTTGGAAATTGGTAGTTCATAAATAATGAATAGCCTGAGCCAGTATATTGTTTATGTTCCCAAGAGACTTTACTAGTTGTTTTTTTGCGTTTGTGAGACTTTAAATGATATTAAAAAAAAAAAAGACGCAAACGAAAAAGATCAAACATGAAGGGAGTATAAATGAACTGCTACTTCCTTCTGTCTTTCCCAGAGCCGACCTCTCCCCACGATGGAGACACATCCTTAGGACTCCGGAAGTTAGAAGAAATACTATCAAGCTGGCTCTTGAAGTTACCCTCACTTGGCCCCAGTTTTCACAGTGAGAGCCGAGTTGATGAACCGAGTTGATCTCCGGCTTCAGAGCTCAGAGGGGATGGATGCCTAGCTCGGCCTCCGTGTGTTTTATCTGACTCTGATTTCCAGCACAGACGGGTTTCCTTTCACCACACAGGGTTTTACCTTTAGAACTCTTCTTCCTGACCTCACGAAGTTTCTTGCTTCTTTGTTGACTTCCCTGACATTTCTGATTTTTTTTCCTTCAAATTCAAGTTAAAGTTTCAGCCTTTTGTGACTCAGTTCTTAGGGCAGCAGCTGTGCAAACGAGGCCTTTTCTTTGTTGCTAGTGGCTGAGCCTGGAACAGAAGGGGAGAAGATGTCAACTTCTCTATTAAGGCAGATCCTCCTTTGTTTATTTTAGGGAACCACTCCCTCTCTTTTAATGCTTGATTTTTTTTTTTCTTTTAAAGTTCTTCTGGGATTATTGGATTCAGTGAGTTTCAAGATTCTCCTTTAATCCCACCATCTTCTTCCTAATCTTTTCAAAATTGTGTTATGGAGTCACAGGTTCACCTGAGGAACGAGGAATGAATGTAAATTTACAGCAGGGCCCATCCAGCAAATAATTCTTTTGTGTAGGGATTCTAAGACCTTTTTCTTTACTAATAGGTATGCAGGATAAAGCTTTTCTCTTAAGACAAGGCTGAATGGGAAGCAATAAAAGGAACCTAACACAGCAACAGAGCAGCAACAACAAAAAAAGATGTCTTTTTATAGTTTCCAGAAAACCAAAGTCCAAGCTTCCGAAAGAATATTGGAGTCTTGTTAGTTTACGTCTGTTGTGGTCAGAGTTGATAGCAACCAGTTTCTCTCCCCAACTTGAGTTGTACAATGAATATCTCTATTCAGTATCATCCCAAGAAACAATGAAAAGCGGCCTCATGGCTGGGAGAATAATCATCCGAGGAAACTTGACATTCAGTATGTTTTTGATTAATTATTCCTCTAAAATAGAAGCATGCGGTAAAAGTTTGGGTTCAAATTTTGTATTCTTCCCCACCCTGCCTCTAACATTCCCAGTCGGGCTGGTATTGTTTCACGAACTGTTTCTCTCGGTATCAGTTTTTCCCGCGAGCGAGAAATTTAAGTTCTTATTTAGAGAAAGAAAAGCAATCTACTTCATGCGACACCTTGTAAATGGTAATTTTATTGGATGTAAGTGAAATAGGTAAATAGTTTCGTGTCCCTTTTATTGTTATGGACTCTAGATGCTGAGAAAGGGGTTGTTTTGGTCAGCACTTTGTAAATCTTTTCTTCCTCCTACTTAAAGGGACACTCAATAGGTGGAGAAACAAAAGCCCTGCAGGTGGCCCCATGCAGAGACTCAGCCAAATGGAGATCAGCATGCAGAAATAGCATAACAAAGCTATGGAGGTGGCCTTGATGAGCGAGGGGTTATTTTCGAAGATCAAGCGTAAGGATGCAGCTGTTTTCTGGCGAGGTATTGGCTATTCTCCAAAAAAGGAAGAGAAGGAAAAGTTTATACATATGATGAAAAGTTCATGTGGGTTATAAAAATTTGCTACTTTCCCTCAGAATCACACCAATATCACCAGGTAGAATAAACATCGCCTGTTACTCATGCAAAATAAGATAATTATTATCATCTATGGGGTTATTTACTATGTGCCTAGTACAATGCCAGGCACAATATGTGCATTATCTGACTTAATCCTGACCATTAATATTAGTTTCATTTTATAAGGGAGAAAATGATCTCAGTGAGGTTAGGAGACTTGTCCTGTGGGGTGCAGCTAATTAAGAGTATATGCACCCCTTTGACATATTCTGTACATTGAAACCCTCCTTTATAAGAACCCAATGATTTAGCAATAAATCTTGTATTCACTTTATTTGAGAACCTGTTGTTTGAGAGCAGACATTTTATTTTTTAATGTTTATTTTTGAGAGAGAGATAGAGAGACAGAGAGAGAACCAGTGGGAGAGGAGCAGAGAGGGAGACACGGAATCTGAAGCAGGCTCCAGGCTCTGAGATGTCAGCACAGAGCCGTTGTTATAGGCCAACCATTCTTTCAATGTAATAATTGTATATTGTATGTCTACTCTGCCATGCTCTGTTAAAACAGGTGCTGGCGATATAGCAGTTAATGATAGTGCATCAATTGTAAATAGAACTATGTAATTATTGCACTATGCACATGAAAGTGACTTTTGACTTTGTAAACTTTTTTTTTGAACAACACATACAAGGGATCTTCAAATTGGCCTCAGCCCAATTGCATTTCATATTACCTTCCAAACTCAGAATGGATAAGGATCCTGACGTGTAAGGTAGGGATTGGGATACATCTAACTCAATAATGTCCACATTTCCACTAGATTTCCTCTTGTGGAGTTTAGTATTAGCCCATAGAGTAAGAATATGGGAAAGTGGTTCCTTTTAAAAATGGAAAATGTGTCTATTAATCACCTTGATAGGAATTGCTTTTGCTAATCTTCTCTGTCGAGAAGAATTTTCAACGTTTATTTATTTTTGGGATAGAGAGAGACAGAGCATGAACGGGGGAGGAGCAGAGAGAGAGGGAGACACAGAATCGGAAACAGGCTCCAGGCTCCGAGCCACCAGCCCAGAGCCCGACGCAGGGCTCGAACTCACGGACCGCGAGATCGTGACCTGGCTGAAATCGGACGCTTAACCGACTGCGCCACCCAGGCGCCCCATGTCGAGAAGAATTTTCAAAAGCAGGTAAGGACTTATTTATTAGCAAATTCGCTGATAGGTAAATTTTTGTTTTATTTTGTAGTAATAGGTAAGATTTAAGCTTGAATGGAAAGGAAAAAGTTTTGATGAATTTTTTACAGTTTTGCCAATGCCTTTTTCCTTTGTTGGTACCACTATACAAAAAAGATGACCTTTTCTAAGTGATGGTTTGCATTAGGGAGAAACACAAAATCTTTTGGAAGTGAGATTGTTTTTAATATGCAAGAGATTTTTGAATTACTGCAGAGTGCAAAGCCTGGAGCAGAAAGAAGTTCTTAATTGATAATGTACCCAGTAGGGAGCTTATCCATTTAGGTATAACATTTCAGAGGCCACTGGGAGAAGGGGGGATGGGGAGTGGAGGGCGGGAGGGGTTGGGAGAAGAAAGAATGCTTTTGAAACTCTGAGTACTTAGGTGAAAAATGATGCCATATATTTGGCATATGTCTCTTCCTGAACCTGTTTTTAAAAAGGGAACAATATACAATAAAAGATTTGGAATAATGTCACAACGTATTAAAGCCACACGTAAAATACCGAGAAAATGCAGGGAATTAAAACCATAAAGGCTCATTTCTTGCTAGGACAAATACCTTCTCCAAAATGTATCTGAAAATCATCAGGAACTCAACAGAGACAGTGAATTCAATGATCCACTGAATCAAAGAGGCTGCAGTGATTACTTTTAACTAATTCTTTGTTTAGATTAAATTGAACAAACAGCCTTCCTAGGCAGTTTTGATATTGGACTATTTTTTCACTAGAAGAACATAGACTAATCGATAACTCTTATTTAAGTTATTAGGACTGCTTGAGAAATTTACATAATCAAAGGAAAGACCTCCGGAATTTGAAGAGCTGTGCCACTAACAATAGCCACACATGTAACTGTTTAACAAAGTACACCACATGGGTGCATTAAACTGTCTGACATAAATCAATACATATTTGGTAGTCATTGGTTAGTTCTTTTAAACTCTCCTGGCTAACCTTCCATATCTTCCTATGTCCGCATTCCAATAAAGGAGGCTATTACTGACTTAAAGGCCATTTGAATCAAATAGTAGGCCATTCTGCCATTTTTTGCAACTTGCCAAAAACATGAAAACTTTATTGTTTTCAGGGACTATTTGTATCCATTAGGGTACATAAATTGAAGACTTCACAATAAAATGATGCAAACTAGAAAGTTGCTTATTTCTCTCTTTGCTGATAGTCCCGAGGCAGATGAGCTGACCAGGGCAAGTAGACAGCTGTGTTTCACAAAGTCATGCAGGGACCCAGGTTCCTCCCATCTTTGGATTATACCCTCCCTTAGGGTGGCTCATCACCACCATATCTGTGCTCCAACCACCAGGAGGCAAAAGATGAAGTACAGGGCAAGCTGAAGCTGATTCCTTTTAAAGTTATGACGATATTGAACTTCACCTGAGCCCCGTGATCCTGGAAAACAGCAGTGGTTAAAGAACAACCCCCCCACCCCCACCCCCTTTGTGTTCTGGGAAACAGCTTATGACAGAGAACGACCCTTACTTAGATAAGACTCAGGGATGCCCCTCTCGTTTACATATGACAAGGCCAGACACCGACCCTTCAAATTCCCATTCTTTGCTTTCCAAATGATTAGCTGAATTGTTTTGTCTCCACTGATCAATGGGAACAAAATGCTTGTTAGCCAAGCTTTGATTAAGATTTTCTCTGTCCCCAGGGCTCCTGAACTTTGGCCTGCCCTCAGCCTGAGGCAGCATACAGCCTCTCCTTAAGGGTCTCTCTCAGCAAATAGGCTGGCTGCAGGGCAAAACGTTTTTTGACCAATTGTCTGACCTTGACACATTTTCATCTGATTTCTCTACACCCAGTTCTTTCTAGCCTTCTTTACTCCTCTCTGTGGAGGAAACTCATGTTGCCTGACACTTGCAGATCTCCTGGTCAGAGTGTCCTCTTACTACGATCTTCCTCCTGAACCCTTTGCAATAATCTTTTCGAGAAGAGTCTAGATTTGTTATTTCCACTGGTTGGAACCTGGCTGCAAAGAGGGCAGGGAAGTGTAGTGTCTAGCTGAACAGCTAAACCCAGCTACAACTCGGGGGTTCTGTTATGAAAAAGAAGAAAGGGATAATAGATATTAGAGGACAATTCCCAATATCTGCCACGCTCTTCATAAAGTCAGCCACAATTGGTAGTTCTACAATCTCTTCTCTCAGACTGTCTGATAGTTTTGCTCAAAATAGATGACCTAGAATCTAGCTGTCCTGTGCCACCTTGGTTTTCCCTCACTTTTGCTGAACTCCTCTGCTGTATTTCTGAAAATGTGTCAAGATGGTCTTCCTTCCAGGCAAAATGCTTCTCCAATTCACCCTAGGACTTAACCTAATCCAACTTTGGAAAATGTATTTTCGTGGAAAGAGAAAGGCTTTATTTAGCAGGACCATTGTGTATGATTGTACAGGTTGAACTGCCTATCAGGCCATCCTGGTCTTTAGAAATGGATGATATATAATCCTGGCTCTGTCAGTTACTACCTTACTGGCTGAGGACCTCGAAACAAGGAATGTGACCTCATGAGGATTTGTTTCCTTATCAAAAAATCAAGAATATTTAAGACCTACCTTGTAGAATTACTGCAATAATTAGAGATAAAATTCATAAAACATCTAGTCTAGTGCCTAGCCATTGGCATATGCTCAATAAACAGTGGATGCCATGTTAACTATTGGATCAAGCTCTGCTTTGGAATTCTCCAATCACATCTTGTCTTCCAGATGCTTCCTCATTTCTGTTGCTCACCCTAGTCTGGTTCCAGTCTGGTCCCAGAGGAGTCTTGCCAGGCAGCATACCCTGTTGCTGTTTTCAGTGGTTTGCTCCTCCTCTTCTCTGCTGTCAGAATTGCCTAATCTGTGTTTCATTACTTTAAGGATTAGTTTTCTGGCTTTAGACATAGAATCCCCTTTAAAAAAGCAATTCTGGGACTACAACAGATAAGATGACTTGGATCTTTGGTTGTTTCAAACTGTATCATGCTGAGCTATTGGACATTGAAATTACCCTGTGATATCTTCTCAACTATTCTCCTGTTACCTATTTTCTGTGCATATGAATTGCATTGCTTTCCCTTGTTGAGAAAAATCCCACAAAGGTGTTTAAGTAGCCAGAATAAATTACTTACCTTGGAAGCCTGCATTTTGATGGGATATGCATCAAGTGGTGATTGAGATTAGTTACAGAATCTACTCCTTGACAGGGAGAACCACAGAGTCACTCACACTCTTTCGTGGCTGAGGAGTGTTTGTGGGTGAATGCACCTGCATTCTTATTTCAGGTATATAGGGTTTTTAAATTCAGATTTTCAAGTCATACTGTGTGCTTCCTTGGATGTGCTTTTGGTAGAAATCTTTAGAAGCTTTAAAATTCTGGCAGTAGATTAGTTGTTTTTCTGAGAATAATCTTTACTCTTTGAGTTCTTACCAAATTCAGCCTTAATAATTATGTAACCAAGTATTCCATACCATCTGTTGGTGTTGTTTACAAGGGAATGAAAGTAAGTACATAAGAATTTGAAACAACAACAACAAAAAATAACTTTGAAAATAATTACTATAAGTTAGGTACGGAGTTCTTGAAGCTTTCAGGTAAGGCAAAAAGCAAATTTCATATAGAGGAGGATTTATAATTTTTGCTGCACTAAATGAGATTAAAACTAGACTCCACGTATTACCAGCATCTTAGCTTGGTGCTAAAAAGGAAAGTTTTCCTGATGATGAAGCATTTTTACCTTTCCCTAAGTCTTTCTGCAGGATTTGAGGAATAGTGGCAGAAATGGGGGAATGTGTTGTAAGTTTCTGAAAAAGTGGCCTGAGAATAACGAAACAATTGTAAGAAAATATTTAAGGGTAATATCTACAAGTATTTTTCTGCCATATCCTTTTTTGGAGAGTCTACAGGCTGATTGGTGATATTACAGGTATGAATATCAACAGGAAGAAATTCATGCCACCACCACCACATCTCCCTCCACCAGTCAATACCATGGTGAGAGTTGATTTTACTACTTTTATAGTGTATTTCAAATTCTTCTTTCTCTCTTGCAACCCTGCCATTCAGTCTAAGTCGCCATCACCTTCTTCCTGGATTATTGTGATAGCGTCCGAACTTCTCTATCTACTTCTTTTGCATTTTTCCAAATGTTACATGATAGCCCAAGTAATTTTCTTCTTTAAAAACAAATATTGTTTAATTAATTATTAATTTACCATCTGTCGACATTTCTTTCTTTTTTTTTTAATTTTTTTTTCTTATTATTTATTTTTGAGAGAGAGATAGCATGAACAGGGGAAGGGCAGAGAGAGAGAGGGGGGGACAGAGGATCCAAAAAGAGCTCTGCACTGACAGCAGTGAGCCCATATGGGGTTCAGACTTGGGAACTGTGAGATTATGACCAGAGCCAAAGTGGGATGCTCAACTGATGGAGCCACCCTGGCGCCCCCCAAGTAATTTTCTAAAAATAGAAATTAGGAGCACCTGGGTGGCTCAGTGGTTACGCATCTGACTTTGGCTCAGGTCATGATCTAGTGGTCTGTGAGTTACAGTCCCACAGCATGGGACTCTCTGCTGACAGCTCAGAGTCTGGAGCCTGCTTCAGATTCTGTGTCTCCCTCTTACTCTGCTCCTCCCCTGCTCATGCACTCTCTCTCTCTCTCTCACTCTCTCTCTCAAAAATAAATATTAAAAAAAAATTAAATCATGCCACTCTCCTTTTTAAAACTCCTCAATAGTTTTCCTATTGCACTGAGAGTAAAATCCAAACTTCTTCCCATGCCCTTCAAGATTCTGCCTTTTCTGTGTTCTGAAGATCTTTCAGCCTTATCACTGCTTCTTATTGAGCATCCTCCAGACCCATGGCCTTCTTCATGGCTATAGATTTGCCAAGAGGCTTTCTGCTCAGCCTCTGTTTCCGGTCTTCTTCCACTTGTCAGCCGACATTTTTCTCATCTGCTCGGTTGCAGTTTAAAGACGGCCACCTCCAGGAAGCCTTCCCTGATTACCCCATCTAAAGTAGGTCCTCCTTTCTCCGGTGTTCTCTATCACAGCACCTTGGCTTCTTCGTAGTCTTTGTCACTAGTTGTGACTTAAAGTCCATGCTGCTAACCACTATGCTATCCTGATGTCCATACATCCTGAAAATGCTTACTAAGAATACAAAGTGAACAAAACTACTGAGAAGTAAGGAACAATAGTAGTAATAGTACTTTGTTTCAAATGTATAAACTCTTTGGCATTTAAAACATTGATGGATGAAATTACCGGAGGCTATTTATAAAGCCGACTGGAATCCCCATGTGTGCAGTCCAAAGGGCCCACAGAGTACGGAGACGACCCAGAGTGTGTGCACAGCGGTTGATGGGAGCAGAGCAGACGGCGGAGAAGGTGATGGACGGGACTTGGAGAAGCCTCTGACTCAGCTTGCTTTGCTACTGGAGAGGAGACAACGGCTGTCCTAACAAACGACAAGGCTGCTTTTAGTGTGACAGGAGCAGAGCTAAAATCAGGTTTTCAGTCTACTTTTGAGGAAAGTAATGGTAATGTTTATGTTACAAATGTTTGTAGGCTCTGTGGAGAAAATGTCCTTTCAAGCCATTTGAAAATGTTCCATGGATCTCTGTTGTTCTGGTGATGCAATGGCACAGCTGTAGAATAGATTTGTAAAGGGAAAACAAAATCCAAGTCCTAATGCTTTCAGCCTGGTTTATCAGTCTGATTTATTGTTCTTTCAAAACATGGAGGGGTTCTTGGAGAGTTATAAAATGTGAAACCATTTAGAGTTTGCTCCAGCCTTTGGGTTTTCACCGGGTTGAATATTAGAATATTCTGATTAGAATATTTAGAATACACAATCACATGAAAGCATGAAGAGCTCTTCTCAGTTTATCTGTATCAAAGCAGCAACTTTAGAGGTTTTCTTTAAAAAGAATCACAGACTTATTAAATAGCAGAAAGTTTTGTTTGAGCAAAAGCTCAAGGTACTTGAAATTATACTTTTCCATGTATCCCTAAAAATCTCGGAAAAAATATTGTTTTGGTCAATCATTTGATTATCTGCTTTTAAACTCCATTTATTGCATTAAGGTCGAGAATGCGTTGTACAAAAGCACACATTGCAATTAAATTTATTTCAACACCTCCCGTTAGGTGTTTATTTGCAGACAGAAATGGGATATTTCAGATACTGATTGGACTGATTAATGGCGCTCATCAGGAAGAACCAAGGGATCATAATTAAACACCAAAACTACATGGTCTGTTGGTTTTATGTGTGTAAATTATGCATGAGTTTGACATTTATATTTCATGGAAAAATTACAGTGCTGTTTCCTCAATGCAGTTTCTACATAACGAATACAATACGTGTGTGAATGTGAATATGAATTTACAGCCTCTGATGTGCTACTTTTTTTTTTAATAAACAAAAATTTCAAACAAAGATTCAATGGTCTCAGCTTAAGAACATACAAGTCTCCATCTGCTCTCTCTACTCTATTGGTTCTTACAAAATAGCCAAACTATTTAACAGAAAAATCAATCTAGACACTGTTACCTTTTGTATCAATTGTGGATTTCATAGCCAAACTATTTAACAGAAAAATCAATCTAGACACTGTTACCTTTTGTATCAATTGTGGATTTCATAGGCTACAGAGACACCCCAAGTTGGGTAAAAATAGATTTGGGGTTACAACAGTTCTGATTTTTCCAGGTAAAGGCATGGAAAATAAAACCGTCATCCCTATTGTTTCATGAAAACCTAGGAAGGACATAATCACAAAAATCAAAATTAAATGAATCCGTCTTTATTAAGAAATCTCCATATTGTCCTTGTTTTGTTACCTCATTTCCAAGCACTAACATTTATTATTCACAGCATGGCACCAACCTATGAAACAATTTTTGGAAATTTTTCATCACGGGTCAGTAACCCTAACTTCCTAGGTAGCATTTGCACATTGTTGGCAATTGGTAACACAGCGCCATAGCACTAGCCTCTTGGGATATGAGTTCTAGGCTAGCTATTAAGAAAAACATGATAAACCTATTTCTTAGTTTCTGTTATATGACCTTCTAGTGTGCTGACCAGGCCTGAGCCACAGCAACCTTCTTCCAGCTTGTAGAATATTCAAGTCCTTTCCTGCTTCAGAGTCCCATACTGTTGTTCCTGTCCACACCGATCTCTCCAGCCTTCTTCACCTGGTTAATATCAGCTTATCCCCTTAGGACTCAGTTTAAATATTTATCAGAGAAACCATCCCAGACCACACATCACAGTTAGGTTTCCTTGTTAGGTATTCTCACAAAACATGTAGCCTTCCTCTGATGCACTTAAAAAAAAAATTCTTTTTTATTGTTTATTTATTTTTGAAAGACAGAGTGCAAGTGGGGGAGGGGCAGAGACAGAGGGAGACACAGAATCTGCAGCAACCTCCAGGCTCTGAGCTGTCAGCACAGAGCCCGATGCAGGGTTTAAACACACGAACCGCGACATCATGACCTGAGCTGAAGTCGGACTCTTAAGTGACAGAGCCACCCAGACGCCCCATCCCCTGATGCACTTAATACAATTAATGGACTATAAGATCCCTGAAACTATAGTGCGGCCATCTGCATATCTTTGTTTTCTCACTACCCAGCTTGTCATATAGCTGATGATCTAGAGACACTTGATGAATGATAAAAAATGATAACAAAATGATAATAGCAATTACTTTTATCATTCACTGAGTGTAGACTTTGTTTCAGGTACTTTATATGTAATCATTGTCTCTCATCTTTACAATAAGCCTGGGAGGTATTTCTTTCTGTTCTTGTTATGTGAACAAAGAAATGGAGATCCACAGGTTCAGTCTTTTGTCCACGGTTGCCCAGCTAGTAAACAACAGAGCCAGAGTTTTACCCGAATATGTCCTGTTTTAGAGCTTCATGATCTTGGCTCTATAAAGCTAATGTATGCTTTTAGTGAAGAACAAGGAATTACTGATACACAAAATAAGTTAATTAAAAAAATTTTCAACTGATTATTACATAAAAGCATTTATCAGTTGCTTTGGTTATCTGTTGCTGCATTAAAAATACAACCCAACCCCTTAATGTCTTAACATAGCCAACAGTCATTTATTGGCTTATAATTCTGCATTTGGAGCAGGGTTTGATGGGGTCATTTTTTTCTGCTCCACATGGCATCAGTTCTGGTGGCTTAATTGTGGCTGAAGGATCTAGTTCCAAGAAAGCTTACTCCTATGGTGGCAAGTTGATAGTTCCTAGGAACTCAGTTGGAGCTGTGAGCCAAGGTCTTAATGGTCCTCCACGTGGCCTCTCTGTGGGACTAGGTTGGGTTTCTCAGGACATGGTCACTGCATTCTGAGAAGGAGTGTCCTAAGAGCAAGCATTCCAAGAGAATAACTCCATATGCAAACCTCTATTTTAATCATGCCTATGAGTGTACTCTTGGCCAAAGCTAGTCAAATAGCCAATCTCATAGTCAGGGTCAGAGGGGACTGTGCAAGGAGTCATAGTTCACTGTGGGCCACTAAAGAAGCAATCTATTACACTGCTATTTAATGAAGAATGGCAAGAACAAAGATCTATTTGGTCTCATCTATTTTTAGTCTTTGTAAAAATGTGAAACAATGGCTACTCATAGACAATCACTTCCCGAATGACTACTCTTCTGAGTAAAAGCACAGTCATCTCTATATTAGGCAGGATAGGCTAGGTGTCTAGCAGGAGTAACAACCCCGAATAATTAACTCAATGCAACACAAGTTTATTTCTTGCTTTTGCTGCATTCCCAGTGCAAGACAGAAAGGAAGCTCTGCTCATTTTAGTTCCTTAGTGACATGAGCTGATGAAAGATTGATCTTTTTTTTAAAAAAAAAATTTTTTTTCAACGTTTATTTATTTTTGGGACAGAGAGAGACAGCATGAACGGGCGAGGGGCAGAGAGAGAGGGAGACACAGAATTGGAAACAGGCTCCAGGCTCTGAGCCATCAGCCCAGAGCCCGACGCGGGGCTCGAACTCACGGACCGCGAGATCGTGACCTGGCTGAAGTCGGATGCTTAACCGACTGCGCCACCCAGGCGCCCCGAAAGATTGATCTTGACAAGTACCTTCACAATTACCTGAGCAAAAGGGAGATAATGTGGTGAATTACGTGCTGGCCTTTAAAGCTTCCGATGGAAATGGCATATGTCACTTTCTTCACATTTTATTGGCCAAAGCAAGTCATGTGGCCACACATAATTTCAGACAGAGTGAGGAAGTACAATCCTCTTTATGCTCAAAAGGGGGATAGCTAGACATATTTGGTGAACAGCACTGCTATGGGTTGAATTTTGTACCCCCCAAATTCTCATGTTGAAATCTTAACCCCCAATATCTGAGAATGTGACCTTATTTGGAAATAGGGTCAATGCAGATAATTAGTTAAGATGATGTCACATTGAGAGTAGAGTGGGGCCCTAATCTGTAGTGATTGGTTTTCTTATAAAAAGGGGAAATTTGAACACAGACACACACATAGGGAGAAAACTATATGAAGATGAAGGCAGAGATCAAGGTCAACCAACCAGAGCCAAGGCCATCAGTTGCTGACAAGCCACCAAAAGCTGAAAGAAAGGCATGGAACAGATTGTCCCTTACAGCCCTGGGAAGAAACCAATTCTGCAGATTCCTTGATCTACCTGTAGCCTACAGAACTGTTAGACAATATAGTTCTGTTTTTCTAAGCCTCTCAGTTTTTGATACTTTGTTACAATAGCCACAGGAAACTACTACAAGCACTAGTGATTAACATAATCGCTAACATCTCTTCTATTTTCTTTTTATAATACTAATTCACTCTTATGAGTTTTCCTTTCTGTTCTCCTCCTGTAGATACTGTGTATGAACAACCTGTTTTTCCAATTCAAGACTTTGAAGTCGTTGGCAACGCCTGTTTCTCTTTTGCTTCTAATTAGAGCCAATTTCTGAAAATATTCCCCCACAGTATTGCTTGCTTATTTTTCTTTCTTTTCTAGTCTAAGCCTCCTTGTGTCTTGCATAGCAGAGTGATAAGTTTCAAATTCATTTCTTGGTCTCAAGTCAGGTCCTGCTTCTATTTACATCACATGTAGCTTTCAGGATGGCCTTCTCTGAACACCAATATAATTTCTGTACTTGGTTTAACATGCCCTATTATTTCGTACTCTAGCTTTTGCATCTCTGGACTTATTACCTCATAGCTTCTCTTCCTCTATAACTTCTTTCTCAATTTTCATTATGATTAGCTGTCATCTGTCTAATGCAGCTGAATACACCTGATGGTTGCCCATTACTACACTCATCTTTGTAATTTTATCTCAGTGCTTTTGTCTGACATTTTCTACATGGAATGTTCACCCCAGTAATTCATGTCTTTCTTTCCTGATTATCTCAGAAATCACCCCGCCAGGAAAACTTAATGGATAGCACCATCCATACTACTCTTGACATTTTCAGCAGCTATTTAGTTTACATTATAATTATTCTCATTTTGATCAAGGCATTGTGCTAAATAGTCTATATGAATTATTTAGTAGAATTCTCTTGCCTCTGTGATAGAGTATTATTCATATTTTTAGATAAAGTTTCAGTGAGATTAAAACCCAGTGAATTTTTTTTAATTTTTTTATTTTTTATTTTTTTGAATTTTTTTATAACTAGTGAGAATGATCATTATTTCAAAAATCACTTTAAGTATAATTTACATAAAACAAATGCACCAATTTTAACAGTACAATCTGATGAGCTTTGAAGTATGTGCATGAGTGTTTATATTCCCTATAATCATCACACTGAACAAGATAGAGAATATTTTCATAACCCTCAAAGCCTTTCTCATAATGCTTTGTGGTCAGTTCTCTATCCCCAGGCTCAATAATCTGATTTCTGTCACTATAGATTAGTTTTGCTTATTCTAGAACTTCATATAAATGGAACCCAATAGTATATTCACTTTGGTTTTCACTCAGCTTTATGGTTTTAAGATTCATTCATGTTGTGTATGTGTATTAGTAGTTCTTTCCTTTCAATGCTGAGTAATATTCCATTGTATGGATACACTATAATTTCTTTACCATTCACCTGTTGATATTCTTTTGTTTCCATTTTTTCACTATTTTAAACACAGCTAGTATGAAAATTTTTGTAGAGGTTTATGTTCATTTTTTTCATGGGAAAACATCTAGGAGTAAGAAATGCTGGGTTATATAATAAGTATACATTTAACTGATAAGAAACTACCTGACTAGGGTCACCTGGGTGGCTCAGCTGGTTAAGTGTCCAACTCTTGATTTTGGCTCAGGTCATGATCACATGGTTCATGGGATGGAGCCCTGCTGATAGCACAGAGCCTGCTTGGGCTTCTCTCTCCCTTTCTCTCTGCCCCTTCTTGACTCGTGCTTGTGGGCTCTCTCTTTCTCTCAAAATAAAGAAATAAAAACTTAAAAAAAAACAACTGGCCAACTATTTTTCAAGGTGGTTATACTGTTTCACATTCCCACTAATAGTATAACAAAGTTCTGTTTGTTTCCTATTCTTTTTTATTTTATTTTATTTTATTTTATTTTATTTTATTTTATTTATTTTATTTTTTTAACGTTTATTTATTTTTGAGACAGAGAGAGACAGAGCATGAACTGGGGAGGGGCAAAGAGAGAGGGAGACACAGAATCTGAAACAGGCTCCAGGCTCTCAGCTGTGAGCACAGAGCCCAACGTGGGGCTCGAACTCACGGACTGTGAGATCATGACCTGAGCCGAAGTCGGACGCTTAACCGACTGAGCCATCCAGGCACCCCTATTTGTTTCCTATTCTTGTCAACACTTGGCATTGTCAATCTTTTTAATTTTTAGCTGTCCTGTAGTGCGTATGCAGTGATATATCTCATTATAGTTTTATTTTTCATTTCCCTGATGGCTAATGATGTAGGGAATTGTTTCATGTGCTTTTGGACCATTTCTATATCTTTTGAGGAGTTTCTGTTTAAATATTTGGCCCATTAAAAAAGAGCAAAATATTTTAATTTTGTTGAAGTCTAATTATTTATTTATTTTCCTCTTATAGGTAGTGTTTGTGTGTGTGTGTGTGTGTGTGTGTGTGTGTGTCTTATCTAAGAAAAATTTACCTTTCTCAACGTCATAAAGAGATCTAGTAAATTGTGTCTTTCAAGAAATTTGTTGATTTTATCTAAGTTTTCTAATTTATTGGTATAAGTTTTCTTAGAATACCTTCTTAATATTGTCAACAACTGGAAAGAGCTGACATTTTACTCTACTTGGCAGTTAATGAATTTGCCTGTTCCAGTTTCATGGATACTGGCAAAAGACACAAGACTCTTGGATCAGAGATGAAAGATAGTTTACTACTCATAGCAATAGCAGTAATTATAGTATTAGCATTTCTTCTTCCCCAAACTCTAGTTCCCACAGGGTGATAGGATGAAGGCCATAGGACACCTGCACATGCAGTGGGTTGTATTACAGAAACAAATGCTAAATTTAGGGAAGCTAAATTTTTCATGAGAGGCAATCATACCTGCCCTTTGTTCTAGAGGGAGTCACTATCTATAAATTCCAAGGCTGTAAGCAAGCCTGATAACACTATCAGAATCATCATTAAAGAGTCCCTTAGCTAGCATGAAGGGTGCTAATTTAATATATTTAATAAGTACTCATATAGCATTTATTTGTCAGCCACTGATCTTAGCATTTTGTAAATGTCAACTCATTTTTTTAAAAATTTTTTTAACGTTTATTTATTTTTGAGACAGAGAGAGAGTGTGAATAGGGGAGGGGCAGAGAGAGAGGGAGACACAGAATCTGAAGCAGGCTCCAGGCTCTGAGCGGTCAGCACAGAGCCTGACGCGGGGCTCAAACTCACAAACCGCGAGATCCGAAGTTGGACGCTTAACCGACCAAGCCACCCAGGCGCCCCAAACGTCAACTCATTTAATTCCCATAATGACGCAACTAGGTAGGCATAATTAGCATCTCTATTTCACTGATGAGGAAAAAGAGGCAGAGAGTTTGAACAACTTGTTCAAGGTTATGTGCCTGGTAGCAATTGGCACAGCCAGATTTGAACCCAGATAATCTGACTCCAAAGCACACGTTCTACATCATTATACTATTTCTGCTAGAAATATTTTTTTGTCAGTGAAATAAGTGTTATGTTTATTAACTAGAAATAATATGCAATACATGTATAAATGTTGCATAACAATATTGCATCATAATGTTATATATTGATAAGAATTTCAGAGTCCATCAGCCTAAAAGTCTTTGAAAAAGCACTCAGGCCAAAGATTCCATTTGGTTCAGCATTCTATCACTTAATGGAAGATTCTGTTGTCTGATCCAAGTAGAAGATTAGCTGGTTCTGTTGCTAAAGTATTTTCACATCTACCATGGCTGCAAGACACATGTTTTGAGTCCCTAAAGGACTTTAAGAAGCTCAGATTGTATGGCATTTTTAGTGACTGCCTACTAATAAAAATTTGTATGTGTCACAATATTTGGTCTGAGATTTGTTTTCATTATAACATCCTACCTATTAATAGGACTGCAGATAGAATTTTCATCAACTAGTAATTGCTAGGTATTATAGACATCTGCCAAAAAAACAAACAAACAAAAAAAACAAACAAAAAACAGAGAATTTTGAAAA
The DNA here is from genome assembly GCF_014898765.1 of Herpailurus yagouaroundi. Classification (NCBI taxonomy): domain Eukaryota; kingdom Metazoa; phylum Chordata; class Mammalia; order Carnivora; family Felidae; genus Herpailurus; species Herpailurus yagouaroundi. The sequence goes on from NW_024412407.1 coordinate 29,496,703, forward strand.
TCTTAATTGGTTTAGGTCAGTTAGTGATGCCAGGCTTGTCTGACTCCAAAGACCTCTGCTTTTGCTCTGATTATATCTAGGTTATAATTCTCCATTCTGGTCTCCCTTTAGAAAAAGACAAGTTATTTATTTTGTTTTTGAAAAGGTGATACAAACACATGGCAAAAATTTTAAGTTGTACAAATGGCAAATAATGCAAAGAAGATGTCCTATCCTCTCCTATCTTACAGTTTTCCTCTGCAGAGGAAACCATTGTCATTATGTATTCTAGAATCAACTAGCTAACAAAAGAAATTTATAAGCTAAGATGGCCTCTTAACTGGGAATTAGTAATTAAATAATTCTTTATTATACTTTATGTGTGATTTTATATTCCCAAATAAATTTTGAGTTCATTAATGGAAGATACTTATTTCTTTTCTTCTTTTTAAAAATTTTCCATACAGCTTAATGTAGTTTCTGAACAAGAAAACTCTCAGTAAATACATAATGCTGTTTTCTATTTGGATAGGATACATAATCAAAGGAAGAGAGCTGGATCAAGTTAAGGGTGATATTTTGGTGTCCAAATATCTAAAAATTTTAGACTCTTAAGTGAACTCTCTCTCTCTCTCTCACACACACACACACACACACACACACACACACACCACACAAATGGTTAACTTTGATTAAAAAGGACAATGATTTACCCACTTCTGACTACATACCAAATATCCCCCAATTTTAAAGGCCGTGTTAGCTTACAAGTTTATTTTGTTAGCTAGTTGATTTCCCACCCACACAACCCCTAAAACTCCCCAGCAATTCCTGTGATTCACCTGTGTTCATAAATCCCTCTCAGGCTATTCCATTTAAGCATCCTTGTTGAGAGCTGCTGGTCTCAAGGTGCTTTTGAGCGGCCTGTGTGGGAATGCTGCTTCTCTAGTCAGCATACTTTGTCACAATGCTCCCAGAGCTGCAAAATCTCCAAACTGCCAGATACTACCGATTCCTCTCCATTTTTACCAGCACACCAGAGCCATGCTGGGTTATTGGCAGAAATGACAAAATGCCTTCTCCCTACCTCTGTTTTGGCACCAATCTCATGAAGGTTCTTGGCAAATGGCCACTCCAGGCTTTCTCTGCAGCCCTTTTCCCTGATGCTTCAGACTGAGTCCTTAGGTCAAACTGTAACGTGGACTAGAAACTGTCCTCTGCATTTGTTCCTCTCTGGACCCATGAATCTGCACATCAAACTGTTCTTTTCTGTCCTCATTTTCCATCTGGCTCCTACAAATGGATACTGAAGCAGGGTGGGGTAGGGTCAGTGCTGCCAACCCAACACACCAATGTCAGCCACGTAACATTTATTCCAGGTACTTAACGGGAATACAGAACATGGTTTACCAAAATGTCTGACAAAATATAAGGCTTCACATGCTATTTGATGACATTTAGAACTCTATATTTTGGGGTATCTCTATAACATCAGCATTTCTCTTAATGTTTTTCAAGTGGAGAATCTTTGAGCACTGGATTATAAATAACTGTGTTTTGGTAGTTCACATATTAAGTATTATGCTGAAATCCATGAAGACATAGTCTGAATACTGATTTGAGAGAAATGCTCCATTACTTTTACTAGAGCTGAGCCAAATTCATTAACAGCCTCAATTCATTAGGAGGCACTATTAATTCAAGGAAAATTAAAAAAAATATTAAATTCTTTTATTGTGTTTTATAAAGCATCACACGTTAATCAGAATTTAGTATATTTGGTTTTAAGATTCCTGCCATTTCATCTATGAATCTTTACAGAGGACACAGTTATTAGTTTACTTACCAAATATTTATTTGTGCTAGTCACTGTGTTGAGTTTTGTGCGACTGTGTGAATTACAGAATGGTTTGGGTTTTTTTTTTTAATCTTTGCTTATTTATTTTTTTGGCGGGGAGCAAAAGTGGGGGAGGGGCAGAGAGAGAGGGAGAGGGAGACACAGAATCCGAAGCTGGCTCCAGGCTCTGAGCTGTCGACCCGGAGCTCAACGCGGCGCTCGAACCCATGAACTGTGAGATCATGACCTGAACCAAAGTCAAATGCTTAACAGACTGAGTCACCCAGGTGCCCCTTCAAGATAGCTTTTTAAAATCCTCGCCCTTTCCAATGAATCAGAGCTCTGCAATCAGCTAAAAATGCTTCATCTGGTTCTGGTCAGGGTGAGGCAGTCCTCCTCTGTTCCTTCTTTCTGCACACAAAATACAGGCTGAGGGGATGTACAAGTGGAATTAGAGAGGAGAGGCGAGTGGGTGAGGAATCACAGGAGGAAGAGAGAAAGGGACAAAGACAGGAAAGAGACTTCTTGACATTCCTCTGAGCTGGACTCAACAGGGACTGGCTGTGACTGCAGGGAAAAGGTAAAGAGCTCTTTCCACCATCTTTAGAAGTTGGGTTTATCCTTGCCCTTCCCTCAATAACATTTATTTTTGGGGAACTGTGCTTATAAGCTGAGGTGATGCTAAGGGATCTTGGGGTCTTCAGAGTCCTCACAACCTCCATCAGAATCCTAAAGCCACTTAAGCAACCTAAGTGAAAATAGTGTGCTAACCATGCAAATGCTACTTCCAGCAGTCTCTCATGTCCTTCCTGCCCCTGCAGCCAGATTTCTAAAACTTTCTTCACAGAAATTCTAGAACCTACTGCTTCCTGCCCTTCTAGCACTTAATGGCATCACTGAAAGATTACACTGTATGAATAAAACACAATCTCTTGTTTTTTTGGAACATACAATTTAGAAAAAGAAAAGGACTTTGGGGCGCCTGTCTGGCTCAGTCAGCAGAACATGTGACTCTTAATCTCGAAGGGAGTTTGAGCCCTGCGTTGGGGTGGAGCTTACCTAAAACAAACAAACAAAGCAACAACAACAACAACAACAACAAAGAAGAAAATGGCTTTACACAAGTAACTAAAATAAAATCGGAAGATAACCCTTGTTAATTACCGTGATGTGCTTGGGAACAGTGTTGAAAAAGAAGGTAGGGATTTGAAAGATGTTGCGAGCATGACTGATTTTGAAGTGTGGGTCAGGGTAAAGGAAGAATTAAAACAACTCTGAAATTTTTCAGGTTGATCTTAGAGCTAGTGGTATTGTTCATAGAACTAGGTCACGTGGAGTTGGTGTCTGCGGGGAGAATAGGAGGATCTCCATTAGGGAAATGTTCAGTTTGAAGGAGTGAAGGGACAGACTGGTGGAGATACAGGGTAAGCTTCTGAATGTTTGGGTCTGGAGATGGGAAGAGTGTTCGGAGCTACAGGCATAGATTTGCTGTCACTGGATACAGGTGAAACCTGAAGGTCTGATGGGGTCGTGGGTGGTATTACAAACAGAGAGAGAGCAGAGAAGGGGCTGATCATTAAAACATGTTTAAGCGGGTTAGGGGATGAAGAAAAGATACAAACAAAACAAAAGAATAACAAGCAGGAAGAGGGAAGGGATAGGCTGTGTGAAATGTGGCTGAGAAGTTAAAAAGGAGTGCTGAGTAAATTCCATTAAACTTGATGATAAGGAGGCCACTGGTGTTGCAAGAATGGGATGGAAAATTGGTGTTGGATTAAGGAGTGATGAATACAGAGAATGTAGAAGCAGTGAGTGCAAATTTCAAAAGGACCGTTGCAAGAACCAATACTGCTTGAATGAAAATATTTAGAAGTTTGAATTATTTACATTTCAAGGCTCACCAGTGGTGAGCAAGATGAGCAATTAAGCAGTTTTCAGATGCTATGAAACCATTATTATTCAAAAGGTGTTCAGATATAGTGAAACAATAATTTGTCTATTGGAAGACAGTTGGTGTCAGAATTTTTTTCTGTGGCGAGAAAGGTTAACTAATCTCTATAAAGTCAAGTAGTGATCAATATATGCGGAAATTTTTTTTAAAATGAGGCAATGGTGACTTTATCCTGTATGTGCCTTATCTAAATTGCTCTGAGATCTCAATGGTATGTGTTATGCCTTTAGGGTAAAGTAATATTATTTTATTTTATAAGAGGGATAAAAAGGTAGTTTTGATTTCTAGTTAATTCAAATTCAGTTAACTACACTACCCGTTTTCTGCTATTATATTTTAGAGAGTAGGTTTTCAAGGTCTTAATACTTATTAAGAAATAGACCTTGGTATAAATGAGGTTTTTTTTTCCCCCAATACCTTATATTTCTGGAAACAATTACAAGACTAATGTAAAAGGAACTTAATTAAAAAAGGAAAAAAGTTCTAAACGTTTAGCTGCTCTTCTGTGTCTTCAAGTTGAATTGCAAATCTAACTTGATGAGAAGAATCTAATTTGTCATAATTACTTAGAAGACACTGAACATAGCTCTAGGAAAAATATAAACTAATTTAAAACACAGGAATACATATCAACCTTGTGCATAGGGAATCTTGATTTTAGTGAACTAGTTTTGGTGTTTTTAAAATTCTCGTTCTGAGTCCAGTGCTGCAATCAAGAACATGGAATTGCAGAGGGCAGGACTATTTTTCTAGGCAGACATCACATGAAGAGAAAATCTAGCTAGAAACAGTCTGAGAATTCTTTAAGAAAAATTTAAAGCAAAAATAGCCTCACTCTCGAACTTTTAACCTGTAAGAAAGCTTAATCTTAATCTCTCTTAATCTCTGAGTACTCAATCTTAATCTTACTCAGTAAATATTACATGGACTGCATTATACCAGGTACCACAATGGAGAATAGACAATGAACACCATCATGAGTATTGCCAACAATACAAAATAGTATACAAGCAGTGTCCAAATAAATAAATGGTACAAGAAATGTGGCAGGAAAATCTTAATCTCTCTTAATCTCTCTTTTCTCTGAGGAACAGTCCAAAGTACTGAACAGATAGGAGAAATGTCATTCCCCATGAATACACAATATACAATCTATGGAATTTTGAGGATCCTAAACTAGGAGACATTTACGCATAGATGACAGATATCTTAAAATATCAATCACTTAATTATTTTTACAGGGAGGCAAGGATTGGCTTTCTCTTCCAATATGGTACTGGGGCAAGAAACCTTCAGTAAGGGCATCAGATCGTTGGGTTTTGTCCCACTTGCTCTCTTTACTACAGCGTGACCTGGCAAGATTCTTTTTTGACCATTGGTTTCTGCATGTAAAAAATGAGGAAACACATATCTCACAGGATTGTTATGTAGGTTAAATAAGACAACGGATGTGTGACTCTTGACTCAGAGATCACCTCCATATTTTCCCCTTCACATATAGAATAGACTTAGCAAGCTGTCAGGTGGAACCATATGAAATTGCTGATATTTAACATTTTTGACCCAACAAAATGACAATTTCATATGACCCAATCTAATAATCCTATTCAAGCCATACAGTCCAACTCAGATCCCAATATCCAATGTGAGATTTGAGCTGGCTTGCCCCCTAGACACAGTCATATTTTCCTGCCACATTTCTTGTACCATTTATTTATTTGGACACTGCTTGTATACTATTTTGTATTGTTGGCAATATTTTTATATGAATGTATCTTGTTTTTTCAACTATTTTGTATATTCATTGAGGGTGTTCATTGTCTATTCTCCATTGTGGTACCTGGTATAATGCAGTCCATGTAATATTTACTGAGTAAATTTTTTCATGATGCTAATAATAATAAATAATTCATAATTATTGACTTGACTGCTCTGAGGATAAAAAATTTATACTATGCTTTCTTCCAACATTTAACCTTTTCATCCATGTGTCTAACATCAACGAAGGAAATTTCTTTGGTTTTGAGGAATCTTCTAATGATAATACATATAACGATAATGCTGTCCTCAGTACACAAAAATGATTGCTACTGATGAATAGTTCAGCATGAGTCTTAGACTGTTGTCCCACTAAAGGTTCTAGAGCTCCAGGAATCATTATGTTCTCTCTTTATGTTCCACTTGGTTAGAGAGCTAGGGAAATTAGGATGTTAGCCAAGGTGAGATGGAGCAAAGTTAAATTAATTAGTCCATGTGGGGATTGATTCCTTGTTCTTGGTATGATTTATATTGTACTTTAATCAACAAACAAACACAAGCACCAAATAAAGCTTATTTTAGAAATGAAAATGATCTTTTTCTTTGTGATTCCAATCTCATATTTTTTTTTTTTTAATTTTTTTTTTTCAACGTTTATTTATTTTTGGGACAGAGAGAGAGACAGAGCATGAACGGGGGAGGGGCAGAGAGAGAGGGAGGCACAGAATCGGAAACAGGCTCCAGGCTCTGAGCCATCAGCCCAGAGCCTGACGTGGGGCTCGAACTCACAGACCGCGAGATCGTGACCTGGCTGAAGTCGGACGCTTAACCGACTGCGCCACCCAGGCGCCCCTCCAATCTCATATTTTTAGCAAGAAATAGGGAAGAGGAATCAGGGTTGTTGTATGTCCTAGAAGGCTAGAGCTGGCAGAAAGATTCTTATACAGAGTTCAGTTTGATAAAACTAGGGAAGTATGTACAAACCAAGAGCTGAGCTTCCAGGCTAAAAGAAAGGGTCTACGTGAGTCATCAAAATGAGGAACAGGGCTTAATCTAGGGCACTACTGAAGTTTGAGGGGTCAATAAATCACATTCTTCTACTCTGGCTTCAGTTTAATTAGTAAATATGATTTGAAATGTACTCTGTGCCCAAGGCCAAAGTAGTTTCCTGCTCTTTCTCCCAGTGAATCAGACTGGCTTGGCCTAGGGCAGGCAGAGCATCTGAGCACCTGCAGGGCAAATTCTGTGCTCCATGGAAGAGAGGCCTGAAGCCCAAGAGCAGGTTGATTATAAGAGAATAAGAAGCACAGAGGAGGATAAACCACCTTAGAACAACTCTTCTTCTAGTCTGAGCTACTAGTCAGCTCCCTTTTCTTTCAATGTGGATAAGCCAGTGAGAAGTAAAGAGAAGGGAAGAAATTTCTCCTTAAAATTCAGTCAACATAACAGAACCTAGTTTTAAGGCTGGCAAAACTTCACAGCTAGGGAAAGAACACTCCCCATCAACCCCCATCGCCCCCTCCCCCCACCCCCAGGGGAAATGAACTTGAAGGATTGAGGAGAGATAAAATGTCAAACTGGCAAGCAGACTGGACATTTGCCAGAGAGAGGGGCTCAGCTGAAACTAGCACTTATGGCCTTCCTGAAGAATGAATGTGGATAGCTGGCCTCATAATAAGAGGCTGAGACAAAGCAGATGCCAGAAGTCTATTGAATTTTCACTTTGTTTTTTTCAGCATCCTCATGGATAATGTCTTCAGTCTTCTGCTTCTGCTTGTGATGGAGTTATTGGTACAAGGCTAGTCTCATGCCATAAACAACGATGAAACCAGATAAGATACATAAGGCAATGCTCTTTAGGTTTTAGATAATGGGCAACGCAAGATTCTGATCCCTGAAAAAAGGGACACTCATAAGATAAACCCCATGATTTACCTGGATGTCTGCCTGGGAGACATTTGTGAATCATAGCACGGGATGCTGAAATTCACAGTGCTTATGCTTTGCTGAAGACACAGTGATTAGAAATCAAGACAGCAGAAGCAGTTGGAATATGTGGGTACTGTAGAGGAAAAGGCTGTGTAGAGGGGGAACCTCAGAAGTCTGTATGGAGGTTTCCCACCAGTCTTGCCTGAGGACTTGGCCACATATCTGCCCTGTGACACTACTCAAGGCTTACCCACAGACTTGAGGCTTGTAGCTATCAGGTCGAGAGCAGAATAGAGATACTATAGCTTGAACAATGTTGGGGACATTGGAATTCCAGCTCAGCCATAGTGGAGAAATCTAGTTAACATCTCACTAATATTTGATAAAATCAGGCTAAGACATCAGAATGGTCTGTAAGGACCAATTCCTATAGTAAAGCCTATGGTACACCTGGGATAACAAGGCCAAACATCACACCTTGACAAGATCCACAGCAGAGACAGAGTTTGGAAGTTGAATTCTGCCAAGTAAGGGATGCTTGGAAAACATCCTGTTCTTTCATTGAATCCTCCCTAGCAAGCATAAAACCAAGGAAATAAGATTTTCATACAAGGCTCAAAGTAATCATCAAGTAATTCAGCTGCCTACGAAAACAAGTCAACAAGTTCAAAGAAAGATAACAGAATTCAGAATCTTTACAATGATTCATCCACAATATGCAGTGTAGAAAAAAGTTATTAAAAACTTAAAAAAAAAAAAACTAGGAAAATGTGGCCTATCATCAAGAAAAAAGTTTAATAAAAGCCAACTCCAAGATGGTCCATGTGTTAGATTTAGCCAACAAAGACTATAAATCAGCTATTATGGATATGTTCAAAGAATGAAAGGAAAACGTGATAGGATCTCTCAGACATCTCTCAGAAGAGAATTTTAAGATACATAAAAGAACCAAATAGAAGTTCTAGAACTTGAAACTAATTTTTCAATGAAAAATTCACTGGATAGTCTTAACAGCAGATTGGAAATTACACAAAAAAGTTTAAAGTCTTCAAAATGAAAATTCACCCAAATCAACTCTTTGATCTAAATGTCCTCCACGACTTATGCTGAAAGCTTTGGAATCACTTTGGAGGGAATTTGCTCTTTTATTAGTTGTACTCAAGCAGTCACCAGGACCCATGGATCTTTTTTTCAAAGTATTTTTCATATGAGCTCTTTTCTTTTCATTTCTATTTCTACTTCCTTAGTTAGAGGGTGCCATTCTCTTGTGCCTAAATACTGGTACAGATGGATTTCCAATCCATCTAGTCTTATGCACTGCTGTAATTGTTCATTTAGTCAACAAACATTTATTAAGCACCTACTATCTTTCTGATACATATCTCTGTTCTGAATTCTTTAATAGTTCCAATTTTCCATCAACAGGAAGCTAAATTCTTCTGTCTGGATTTCAGGGTCCACTATAATCATTTCTTCTGATTTCCACTAGCTATCCCAATCATATTTTTATTTGTCATAGACACCATAGCCTTTTGGCTACTCAACAATGGAACTCTTTTCTTACCTACGGGGAATCCCCTGCCTTATGAAGCAGAGCTGTCTCTGTGCTGTAGACACAGCAGATGCTAGATAATCACTTTTCCTGGCTTCTTTGCAGTGCCATCATATGTTATAGTATATGATCTAGTCTCTCTCCTTTGGATATACTTCTCCCAGACTTTAGGTCATAAGTGTCAGTGACACTCTGCAACAGTGCTCTCACAGAATGCTTGGTGATGTGTGGCACCGGTGTCAACACCTACCCAGTTCCCAGAAACATCAGTGACAGTATGTGGAGTCAACAATACAAACTGAGGTGGCTGTATCCATCAATGGCTGCAGAAAAATCTTCTAGACCAGTCTTGCATTGCAATTTTGCTTACCTCAGTCTTCTACTACAGTTTTGGTCATTGACCTTGGCTGCTTAGCCTCTACAACTAGCTCTATGTTTCTTCTGGAGAGTTTGTGAGCTATCTGCATCCTTCTATTAGCCAGTGTTGTTTTCTAACGCACACAGCTAAGAATTCTGACTGAACACATACATATATACTCCACCCTAGACAGGCCAATCTTCCCAACCCAAAAGCATGCCAAGCTCATCCTGGACTGGTAGGTTCGCCAGGGCCATTCTAATCACTAGGATCCTCCATTTTCCATGCCTTTACTCAAACTGTGCATATCTTCAAGTTCCACTGCTTCAAAGAAGTTTTTCCTGATTTTTCTAGGCCTTACTAATCATCCTCTTCTCTATACTTCACACCTTAACACTAGGTTATACACAGTTTTCTGTTTTTCACTAATTTTAAATACATATTAACTTTCTTCCTGGATCCAGAGTGTACATTTACTAAAGAGATTATAATGCATACCCTAGATGCCTGGCTCCCACACCTTGCTTAACACTGTATTCAGAACATTGTAATTATTTATGATATGGTAAAAAGAGCATGAATTTCATGAAAGACTTTGCTTTTATTTAGTATTTCATGAGCAGTGATAATATCCTGGATAGTGTTAAAACATGATAGCTTTGTGTGGAAAGATAACACTGGTTGAAACCATTTGACGTGAGCTCTTTCAGTCTCTTTCCTTCCCATTTTAATATTTTCTTAAGGCTAATCTTTCTTCTCATTATTCCTGCCTCAGAGGAAGGAATGTGACTCTTTCTACCTTGACCCTCTTCCAACTCTTTTGAAATCTTATTCTATTAATCTTTTCCCCTCCCATATTCTTTCTGTCTTGGGACTGATTCCCCATACTAAAACAACAACAAAAGCTCTCACACTCTATTTCTCTCTTCTATTACCTTCAAAGTTGCTGAATTCTTTCTGTCTTTTTCATGACTAGATTTACCAACGCAGTGATCTTGCTGAATACCTCATTTTTTTCCCCTTCCTATCACTTCTCAGCACCTTGAAAGACAGACTTTTCCTTTACCACTGTAGTGAAGCTGCTTTCTTGATGCTTACCCAAAATCCTGCTCTATCAGTATGGTCTCCATCTTAGTGAAAATCTCAGCCTTAAAGTTTCGCTTCTCACTCCTGCTATACAGATGATTATTGCAGTACTGTGGGTGGGCTGGGGCTGCTGCTCCATGAAAGATGCAGGCTGATGAAGCAGCTCATACCTTGAACATTGCAAGTAGCCTTGGCAAAAGAAAACAGAATTCTACAAGGTTTTGCACTAGCAAATTACATTTTCTGGCCTGGAAATGTGACATGTCACTTTTGCTCGAACTCATTGGACAGATCTAGTCACATGGCCATATCTAACTAAAGAAATCAGTTGAGAAAGTACAACCCCCCCATGCGCCCAGAATGGAAATATATTCAGTGAACTGCCATGTCTCCTTATTATCAAATCAAACAGATTTTTCTCTCCATTCTCCTCTATTTTTCCACAGCATTTGGTATTATTGACTTGATTCCTTCTTACAACTAACAGCCTGCTGTATGAATCCAGGTAAGTGTTTTGCTGGTACCTCAAATTCAGTACAGTTGATCCCTGAGCAACAGGGTAGGGTGTTAGCAGTTACGTTTTGGGGGAGTCCAGAGTTATACATAGATTTTTGACTGTGTGGGGTCCCTAACTCCTGTGTTGTTCAAGGGTCAACTGTATACACAAACACAAATTCACTATCATCGTCTACCTTCCTGACTCCTACTGGCTACTTCCAACCCTCTCATTTCTATTCTTATTTATGGAAACCACCATTTTCCCTATCACTGGATTTTTAATCTTTCTATATTTTTAATCTCCCTTCCTTCAATAATTTCTTCCATCTAATCCACTGTCAAATCCTGGCTATTTCCATTTCCCTAGCATTTCCTGAATCTGTTTCCTTTCTCACCGAGATCTTGAATATAAGCTCTCAAGAAAGCCTCATTTTGGCTGCTTTTATTCAGATGCCCTGCTCCAATGTGTCACATGCCTCTACCAGTTTAGGTCTTCAGAATTCTAATCATGTTGTTGCTGTATTCTAAGAAAATATTCTAAGAATTCTATGTTTCTTAGAAGATAAAGTTACAATTATCTGTTTACTAGTCAAGGCCCTCTATTATCTAGTTTTGATCTTCCTAGAATTTTCTCTCAAATTTTCCTATAAATTACAAACCAGATTTTATTTTTTACATAAAGTCACTTTTTAATTTTTTTAAAACATTTTAAATTTATTTTTGACACAGAGAGAGAGAAAGACAGGGAGGGGTAGAGAGGGATGGAAATACAGAATCTGAAGCAGGCTCTGGGCTCTGAGCTGTCAGCACAGAGCCCGACATGGGGCTCGAACCCACGAGCCACAAGATCATGACCTGAGCCGAAGTCGGCCACTTAACCGACTGAGCCACACAGGCACCCCTCCATAAAGTCACTTTTGATCACACTAGCTGAACACGAACTCTCTGTCTTTTGTAAGACCCTGAAGGTTTTCAAATTTCATGATACTTATTATACATCTTATTATGTTTACCAATTCTTCTTGCTTATATTGGTTTCTGTTTCATATATCTCAACCTTATCATTAGGCTTATTTCTTTGTTGGGCAGGATGTCTCTGGAGACTGCATGCCAGATTGTAAGCTGAGCTGCTCACCTTAGTTTTCTTCTTACCTGGCACGTTAATTACATTGTACCCTGCAGACACAGGATATTTATTTCTGAATGAATGACCCACCAATTTTCCCCCTTTTTGTGAGCAATGATGATAACTTGCCTTGAGCTACCCACCTCCTCTCTCTTAATACTTCCTAGAGCTCACTGGATGTTTTTTACATGACCGGCTGGATTTAGGAGTTTAACCTGTACCTATGGAATGGTGGTTTTGCCTAAGTGAAGTTAATTGGCTCATGCAGAGATTGAATCCACAACCTTGGGCTCATTAGTACCTTGCTCTAATCAGTTGAACTCTCTAGCTCAATGCTATAAAATATCCACAAAAGACAGAAATAAAGATGTGTTTAAACCTAACTCACACTTTTCCCTGTTTACTATGGCAGAGGTGAAAATTAGTTGCCCATTAAGCTTGGACAAGTGGTTTAAATTGAATAGTGGAATTAATGAATGCAATTTTGAATGAATAAATAAATTTAATTGAGTCAGAATAGGCTAATTAAAAGCAATGGAGCAGATGGAGCCTTTGAAATATGTAAGAAAGAGAGTGTCATGTGATGTTTTGTACCTTGCCCACTCCTGAAAATGCTAGACAACTAACTACTCAGTGGGGCTTTCAAAATTTTGAAGAGAAATGCCTCCATGTCAAAAAGTGGTCCAGTGCAGCACGGTACTTCTTCAAAACCTCAACGTGATAGCTTTTTGTTAGAGCGAGAAAGCGGCTGCTGATTGGTCATATTGGGTTGGGGACAATGTTGAGCCACAACTACGAAGAGCAGCTTTGATGGGATTCTTTGTGATATTAATACGGCGGTGCCTTAAAGTTAACACTCTGGGCTAGGGAAGGTACCTGGAGGTGGGGGGGGGGGGCACAGTTGACTACTCATAACCTATTTTCTTGTCCCTTCATGGCAGAGTGTCCAGGGAAGTCAAAGAATCTTTGGAGGTCACAACTTACCTCCAAAATCAAAGGGTAGGAGCCCATATAAGGGACCAGGCACCTGAGGTCTGAGTTGAATGGATTAAAAAAATCCTAGTATTATTTGCCTGTTACGTATTTCAAACTGTATTTATATCATAGTCCTAAAACAGCTCGTTAGCTAATATCCTAAGTTGAAATTTTAAATATTTAGTATGTATACATTTGTTTATTTATATGTCACCTTGTTATGGATTTAGGGTGGAATTGAGAATACATGTCTAAATTTGATATAGCATTAATTCTGCTTTAAGATAGTAATTGCCAGTTTTCCCCTCATGTACTTGAAAGATTGAGAATTGACACATTTGAAGTAATTTTCTTCTGAATATGGAGCTCTGAGGGCAGCATCACTATCTCTGAAGTATGAACTTGTGTATTTGAGGGCCCTTTTAACAGGTCTGAGAGGTTTGTGAAAGGAAAATGTTCATTAAGCCCAGGCCTAGGGGGAAAAGGTCAGTCTAAGTTACTCAGAGAAAACATTTAAAAGGGATCATGCAATCGTAATGAAAAAAAAAATTGGCAGAAAATTTGTAAAGAGAAGAATGAAGTTTTGGTGAAGAATGTGAAATATAGCAAGGAAGATGAATGTCTTTCCTTATTTCCTATGATGAGCAGTTTAAATAACTAAGAACAGTTTGATAATCACACTGCCTCAAATGTAATTTCTTTTTTATTAGTTTATTTTTCCTGATTGTAAAAGCAATCAATGTACATTGCAGAAAGATGAGAAGTCCCTAACATAATTTCAAATAAAGTGCTGAAGTCGGCTTAAGGGGAAAATGAAATCAGACACAAGTTGATAGATTTTAATACTGTATCCTTCATAGGAAGTGTTCCAAAAGAGTATTAGGAAAGAATCACAGTTGGACCACAACAGACCTTCTTTCCTGAAATCTCTCCCGACTAGTATTGATTCAGTTTAGAAGTGGGGAATAACAACAACAGCAGGTAGTTGGGCAGGAGAACTAATTTGTGGACATCAGTGTTCTGTCTTCATGCGATTCTGACAAGAACCTCTTCCTTCTTTTTTTCCACTGCTCGGGACCGCTCCTTCCAGGCAGAGGCAAGCAGAGATCTGCTTTCACAGCAGTGGCCCCTGTTAAGAGACTGCGGAGTCATCCACTTTGCGGGTAATTCAATGCTCTCTCTCGAAAGAAGCAAGCAGTCATTGCTTTCACAGTTGGGCCTTTCGCTCTATAACCACGAAACAGTAAGGTTTTCTTCTGAGCTTTGCTATTTGATTGACCAATTTTATTTTTAAATCTACCTGGTGGACTGGATGCTGTAAAGAAGAAGCAAAGCGTTTTCTACCTGATAGACACATGTATAAATTAACAAGCTACGTAGCATCGCCATGTAATGAACAACCCTTATTTTCATTGCACTATAAATAGTAAGGAGTCATCTAAAAGGCTAGGAATCAGGCTGAAGATTTTTCTTTAATACTACATTTTTAGGACTCTGTAGATATTTTGTGGAAGTCTTTCTCTCTGACGCTTAATCTAATTAGGAGTTAATTGAGACTAAAATGATGTTCAGTCTAAAAGGGCTTAGAATAAAAGGCTTTGCCCAAACAGTATTTTTCACTGAAAATAGTGAGGTCTTTGTCTTTCCTTTTTTTTTTTTTTTTTAGATTTCATTTCTAAACTGCAGGGAAACACTGCTAACGTACCTGTGTTTGCAGTGAGTTGTTATAGCCCAGTGTCAGAAGAGTAAGATAAAATAGGAATACTATAATAGTTCTGTGCGTAACAAGTGCAAATGAATGAATTTATTACCTAATGAATGTTGCTGAAGAGAATGTCAGGAGTGGATTGTTTCTGTGCCTTTAATGGTAATTCAGCGTTGAGGTGCTTTCAAGAGGTGAAACTATGACTTCTTTGTTTTGTGATCAAAATAAAACCAAAATACGCAGGTGCAATACAGTAAGTAGACTTTGCTTTATCTTGTAAACGAGAGGAGCTTCTGAATATTGTCTCTTTTCCTTTAAGGTAGCTTTTGTATTTGGAGGCTTAGAAGAAAGCATTCTTGTGATGAAGGAGAAATGATTTACATGACGAAAATGTTGATTCTGAAGTAATTCTATTAACAAGACTCTCGCAGAATCAGAAACTCTTAAACTAGCACTCAGGCCCTGCTATGATCTAAATGTCATTAAAGTGATCCTAGAGTACACCTTAAGGGGCTGAGCCAGATGTAGTTGATGATTTACCCTCTTCTAAATAAACAGGGAGCAAATACCATCATTTGACCTGGGAACCAAGATTGGTCAGAGTCCCATCATATATCCAGATTGTAATCAATTTCCTGCTCTTTGTATTGAGAAAGAAACTTTGCAGTTTTTTGTTTACTTAAGTAGCTGTCTTTCTGTTTATAGAAGTCCAATTTTTAAAGCCATAGGTAATATCTGGCTAAAATTTACTTGGATGACAATCCATGGGTGTATATAATGACTAATCTGTTATGGCATAAACAAGATAATTTGTGTCTGATGATTAGCTCCCAAATTGGTTTTTATAAACGTAGTAGTAGAGAGTAACTGTAGAATGTTAAACCTAAACAATCACACAGAACAACAAAGACAGAAACAATTAAGCATCCTTAAGACAGAGAACAAGCAGGTCTGACGGTAATAAGCCACAGAGCAATGGCTTACAGCATAATTATCTGATGCTCATATTTTTCAAGTTTCTAGTGAGAAATATCTCACTTTAAAATAGCTTAAAAATCTGGCTGAAATGTACAGAAAAGGTGATACTATGCAATTTGCAATTAGCATATTGTCTACTCTGTTGGCAAACTTCTCAATGGCCTTGCAAGGTCTACTCGTGTAAAATCAAGTCCAAACTACCTTGCGGAACCAAAAAGGCTCTGTGTGGTTTGGCCTCTGCCTTAGGATTCTGGCCTCCTCTCTTCCAGTCTCCTCCCTTAGACTTCCAAGTCTCCTCCCTCAGACTTGTCTCTTTGTCTAGCTAAATCCTACATATTCCTTAAGAATCATTTTAGGAATCTATTCTTCTGGGAATTGTTCCCTTGTCTTTTTGCAAACATGGCAGTATTCAGCCATAGTGGTTATTCCTAAAATTTCTATATAGTAGCTACATTATGTTGGACTCATAAAATGCTTCATTATTCCTTCCAGAGTATGTAGTCAGCTAGAGAGTTAAGCTTATAACTCTATGCGCACAGTTTTCTGGTATTTCTTTCTTAGAGTGGAGCCATTAGAGAAAGAATTAGAGAATAGAACAGCTCTGAACAACTTTTGTTAAACATGTAGTCCAAAGGAGATTTGGGGGTAGGATAAGGCAAAGTCACCATTGTCTTAAAGTTTCTTTTAGAGTAGTGTATCAGAAAACACATTAATCTAGCCTTTTTTCTTAGTAATCTCCCCAGTTCTTATGAAAACTTGACTAGACAGGTGATGAGCTGCTAGGTTATGGTTTTTTTCCTAAGAATAGGGTATTTAACTTTGTGATCTCATTTTTTCCTACCATTCCTTTTGGGAACACATGGGACTATTTCCATAGATTCTCTTCTCAATTTTAATGTTAAACCATATTTCTGAGATTGCCAAATTCTTCTTAAACCCCCAGTAGGACAGCCTGGTGCTTACACGGTTTCTATTGTACCAATAAAGCTCAGGTAAGACAAGATGTCTGGATTGCTGCTTTAATATTCATTCAATAGTTCAGGAGGCAAATACATCTCCATATCAGTCTCATCTGCTTTTAGCTATTTAGCTACAGCCTTTAACAGCACTAAACAACAAAACATTGATTTTTTTCCCCCCCTTGATTTTGGGAGGGGTTGGGAGATGCAGGAGGAAGGGAGTAAGTGAACCTTTAAATCAAGTTCAATCAGTGAAGACTTTCAGGGAGCAAGCCTTTCCTACATGCTTTTATGCCTTCTTTTATAATATTCTAATATTCCCTCTTAAAGGGAGAGGAAGAGATTATTTGAGACTCTGTAAAAGTTGCATGGGAAGCTAGTTGAAGGGGCCAAAAAGAGAAGGCACAGACTTCTTTTCTCTTTGGCCTTTAACACTGTAAAAAATGACAGCAATATCATAGACTATATTTACAGGGCCAGTTCTTTCCAAAGCAATTTGCCTCATATTATCTCATGTGATCTTCACAGGAAGGTTAGGGCAATTCATATGACACATTTCATTAGACAAAGTAAGACATTTTAATGGTTGTCTTTTCTCAAACACAAAAGTAAAATTCTAAGGTTCTTTCCAGTTCAAAGATGCATACATCTATAAAAGTATTATTAAAGTGTGGTTCATTTTGAGTTGTCTCCAAACACAATTTTTTGAAAGTTTTTATTAAAAAAATTTTTTTTTAAATTTAAGTAATGTCTGTCCACGTGGGGCTCGAACTCACAATTTTGAGATCAAGAGTCGTATGCTCTTCCTACTGAGCCAGCCAAGTGCCCCTCCAAAACAATTTTTATTTTTTTTAATAACAGTTTATTCACATATCATAACATTCACCCTTTTAAGTTATATAGTTCAATGGTGGTCAGTATACTAACAAAGTTGTGCAACTACCACTACTGTCTAATTTTAGAATGCATTCATCATCCCTTACAAAGAAACACTTAACCCATTAGCAGTCACTCCACATTCCCTCCTTCCCCCCCAACTCCTGAAAGCCACTAATCTACTTTCCGTCTCTATGGATGTGACTGTTCTGGACATTGCATATCAGTGAAATCATATAATTTGTGGACTTATGTGTCTGACTTCTTTCATGTAGTATGATATTATCAAGGTTTATCCGTGTTGTAGCATGTCTGAATACTTCATTCCTTGTTATGGCTGAATAATATTCCATTATATGTATACCATATTTTGTTTATCCATTTATCATTTGACCTACATTTGGGTTGTTTTCATTTTTTGTCCATTATGGATAATGCTGCTATGAACATTCATATACAGGTTTTGGTTTGGACACCTGTTTTAATTTCCTTTGTCACTTAGGGGTAGAACTCCTGGCTTACATGGTAACTCTATATTAACTTTTTGAGGAATAGCCAAGCTGTATTCCAAAATGGCTATACCATTTTATATTCCCAATATAAATTCCCAATATATATTTACCAATAGCCTATGAGATTCCAATTTCTCCACATTTTCACCAACACTTGATATTGTCTTTTCCAGCAATTTTATGTACCTGAGTAGATGTGTAGTGGTATCTCATTGTGATTTTGATTTGGTCATTTGATTTGCTCATTTTCATTGTTCATTTCCTGAATAGATAATGGTGTTGAACATCTTTTTCTTGTGCTTATTGGTCATTTGTAGATCTTCTTTGGAGAAATGTCTATTCAGATCCTTTGTATATTTTTAAATTGGGATATTTGTCTTTATGTTATTGAGTTGTAAGTGTTCTTTATATACTCCATTATCCAAGTCCCTTATTAGATATATGGTTCATAGATAATTTCTCCCATTCTATAGGTTGTCTTTTAGTTTTCTTGATTGTGTCCTTTGAAGCACAAAAGTTTTCAATTTTGATAAGGTCCCATTTACCTGTTTTTCTTTTGTCACTTGTACTTTTAGTGTCATATCTAAGAAACCATTACCTAATCCAAGGTCACAGATTTAGTCCTATGCTTTCTTCGAAGAGTTTTATTCTTGTAACTCTTATATTTGGATACTTGATCCATTTTGCATTAATTTTTGTATATGGTATGAGGTAGGACTCCAGCTTTATTCTGTTGCATGTAGCTATCCAGTTGTCTCAGTGCTATTTGTTAAAAAGACTATTCTTTCCTTATTGAGTTGTCTTGGCAGCCTTGTTGAAATTGAATGACCATAAGTGTGAAGGTTTATTTCTAGACTCTTTAGTTTTATTCTGTTGATCTATATGTCTATCCTTATGCCAGTAGACAATTAATAACTTGCCATCTTAGAGATTTCTTTATCATCTTTGTTCAATATCAATTTTGCTATCTTCTGTGAGAAGTATTTTTTTAGAACTCAAGGAAACAGAATCATGAAAGAAAATTATTTATGCAATATTTCATGATTATTCTCATACGTCAGTTGCTTCAACAAAATGATCAAAATACAGGGGAGTGTTGCTAAGGAAGGAGCATAAGTCTAAAAGTAAATCTCTCAAAATGTTTATTTTTTTCTCATAAGAGTTTAAAAACTATCATAAAGTTTACAGTTATTAAAAACGTGTCTTATGTCACTTGTCTGAAAGTACACATTTCCTGGAAATAAAAAATATCCCTAGACAGTTTTTTGTGTTTTCAAAGAACTTAAAATCTAACAAACAATGACTTATATTCAAAGACTATATTATACCTAAGAAGCTGAAGCAGATGTTTTGTAGGAAAATTTGTAGAAAACTATGATCCCATAGCAGGACTAGAAATTTTGTTTTACTTTATTTATTCATTACCTACACATTAAGAACTTAGTGCTTACTAAGTACTGTGTGACCAAGGCTTGAGACCATTTTTGCTTTGGGGTCTTAGGCACTAGCATGGGGAAACTGATGGTTTATATCTGTGATGGTTTATTTTGAAATGCTTCCCTACCAGTATATACTGTGTATTATAAGGAACAATTGTGAAAAACTTTAAAATGGGTAAGATTTGTGTTAAAAGATTTGCTATTATCATAGCAGTCTATTTAGAATCTGACATTTTCCTTCTTAGAACATCAGAATTTCCCTTCCATCCATCCACCCATCCAACTAATTTATTTATTCAGTGCCTTCCGTGTACTAAGCACTGTTCTGTGCCCTAATGATGCAAGCAATGAATAAAATAGAAAAAAAACACTCTGCTCCCTTGAAGCTCACATTCTGGTGGGTAAGGGCTTAAGACAAAACAAAGTAAGATACACATATAAAATATATAAAATATTAGGCCCTTTTTGGAGACTGTCGTTCTGTGGGTACCCGTTTTGGCAAACAGGTGCTCAGACTTCTGCAGAAAATGACTTTAAAATCTTTAAGAAAGATTTGGCTATTTCAAAACTCTTTTTTGCATTTTGAAACATTGTTTTGACACGTTGGAAAATGTATTACTCATCTGTTAATAAAACTTGATGACTGTAGAGTGGACCTCAACTTTTTTTTTTTTTTTTTCCTCTTTCCTTAAACTAAAAAGCCTGCCAATCTAAAAGCCTCAGAGCCTTTGGGGGACAATTTGAATTCAGCTTTGAGGGTAAACTGCTCCTTTGTTTTGGGAAAATCTCTTGACAAGGCTTTTAGATATGCAAATAAAAGCCTTCTTTTGAAAGTTGTTCCTTTTCCTCTTCTATTATAGTTGGGGAAGGCCTAAAGGTCTTGCAGTAACGGGAAACAGATGTTTCAGATGGAGATGGTGGGAGTTCTGTAGACAGGGACATTGAGAGTATCCTTATGTTTTCTTTAGAGACTTTTTTCCCCTGTAAATGTAGACCCTGAGGTCTCTGAAAATTATTGTTTGTTCTTGTGGGGATTATGTATGTATTCTCACTCATGCCGTTGTCCAAGCATTTGCCAAAGATTAGAGGGGAGACACAAGTAGGGTAGAAAGCATGCAACTGGACAGCTCAGAGACAGGGAACCCTCAAAATGATTTAACTGAGCTGGTTAAAGCTTATTATTCTAGACTGTTCTGTTGAAGCCCCACAAAGAGTGTTATTCAAAATCAGGGGCGCCTGGGTGGCTCAGTCGGTTAAGCGTCCGACTTCGGCTCGGGTCATGATCTCACAGCTGGTGAGTTCGAGCTCCGTGTCAGGCTCTGTGCTGACAGCCCAGAGCCTGGAGCCTGCTTCAGATTCTGTGTTGCTCTCTCTCTCTGCCCTTCGCCAGCTCGTACTCTCTCTCTCTCTCTCTCTCTCTCTCTCTCAAAAAACAAAACCAAAACCAAACAAACAAAAAACCAAACCAAAACAAAAAACTTTAAAAAATCAAATAACCTCTAGAGTTTATCTAGAAAATGTGCAATTATTGAATTATGATGGATTGTACTATTATGACTCCAATGGGTTGGAAATAATATGTCCTTATAAATTACTGTGGGAAGAAGACAATTTAGGGCCAGAGAAGTACACATTCTTGGAAGCAAATTTCAGATTTCTACTCTCTCTGAGTTAAGCAACAGTTTTGCTTAGACTATGGGGTGCAGACAGAGCTCCTGTGGTGGAGCTGTCCTGTGGTGGAGGGGGTGAGCTGGCCTCTGTTACTTGGAGGAATTGTAGGAGCCAGACAAGAGATTCTGAAGTTGAGTTTGTAGTTTTAGGTTCTAAGAAAAGTGGTCACTTCTAGTAGCAGTTTAAACTACTCTTTGCTTGGTTGGTCTCTTAGTTATCCTAACTCTGTTAGAAATGTTGGCCTGTTTTTGAGCTGTGGAACATTGGGGACAGGACTCTCTTGCCCTTAGGAAGAAGGGATGGAAGTATGGTAGTCACAGTGGGAGACAGGTGGACCTAGCAGAGGAGATTTCTGAAGGAATTGGCACCTATAGTTAGCAAGAATGTGGTGAGAATTTAATTTTTGAAACTGAGACAGGTGGGGAGTCTGAGCTATTTTTATTTGACATTAAGAAATATGATCTTCTTTTGGTGTTCTAAGTTTGTGAGATCTATGACATATTTACTTAGTCAACATTTATTGAACTCCTCATATGTGCCAGGTACTGCTGTATGTATTTGGAATATATCCATAAACAAGACAGACAAAAATGTCCGGCTTCATGGAATATGCATTGCAGTGTGGGAAGATAGACAATAAATGAGTAAATAATGTAGTATGTTGGAAGATAGTAAGTGCTATGAGGAAAAGTCAGAGCAGGTAAAGTAAGGGAATAGAAAAGGGAATCAGGAACGTAGGGGTGAGGAGTTGTTGAGTGTCGCCATATTAAATAGGTAGTCAGGGTTGGCCTTATTGAGGCCAGACTTGAGGGGGGTGAGTAAATCAACCATGTGCGTATCTAGAAGAAGAGTGTTTCCTGCAGAAAGAACAGCCAGTGCCCTGAAGTGGGTTTGGTAGGCTGAATAATGGCCCTACCACATATATTTATGTCCTAATGCCTAGAACTTGTGAATATTATCTTATATGCAAAAAGGACCTTGCCAATGTGATTAAGGATCTTGAGATGGGAAGATTATCTGGATTATTCAAATAAACACAATATAATCATAATAAGAAAAACACAGAGCAATCAAAAGCCAGAGAAGATGTGATGATGGAAGCAGAGGTTGGAGTAATACAATTTGAAGATGGAGTGAAGAAACATACGTGGCCACTAGAAGCTGCAAAAGGCAGAAAATAGATTCTCCCCTCAGAGCTTCCAGAAGGAACCAGCCAGGCTGACACCTTGACTTTTGCCCAGTGAAATTGATTTAGGACTTCTGACCTCTAGACTGTAAGAGAATAAATTTGTGTTGTTTTAACCCACTAAGTTTGCAGTAATTTGTTATAATGGCAGTGGGAGATTAATGCAGTGTGAGTGTGCCTACGTTTGTTCATGCAACAGAAAGGCCAGTGTGACTGGAAGGAGAGATGGTAGTAGAAAAGGTAAGAGAGATAAAAGGGTTGGGGAGGCTCTCAGGAATCCAACTGACAATTTTGCGCAGAGGGGTGAGTGATCTGACTTTTACAATAGACTGTGTGTATGTGTGTATATCGGGAGAAGTTTGGGGGAGCCTAGGGCAGTAGAAGGGAGATCAGTTGAGGAGCCTATTTCAGTAATCAGTAGAGAGATCAGATGAAGGTGGTAAGATCCACTTTAATGATAAAGCCAACAGTATGTCTTGAGAGGTTTGAGGTGGGATAGGAGAGAAAGAGGAGTCTAAGATGATCCCAGATATTTGGTCTGAACAACTGGAAGGATAGAATCACTAGTGAACTACACTGAAGAAGACCACAGGTGGAATATGGATCTAAAGTTTGAGTATGTATTAGATATCCAAGTGGAAATGTTGAGTAAGGTTGGAGTTCAAAACATGGCCTGGGATGGTGATACAAATTTGGGAGTTGTTGACAATTTACATGCTATTCAAGCTATGGGATTGGGTAAAATCACTGATGGGTGATTGCAGGCAGAGGGGACTAAAGCCTCGATACTCCAGTGTTCAGAGGTCTGGGAGAAGTAGAGGGACTGGAGAACAAGACAGAGAAGAGCAACCAGCGAGAAAGGAGGATAAGAAAACAGGTTTTGTTCAGGTGACAACAAATTCCTGTATTTTAAAAGGACAATACACATCACTCCACAGCCCCAAGAAAGAGGTCACTACTGGGACACGGTTCTCACTGTCTCTCTTGTTTCTACACATTTTGTGAGCAGAGGCACTGACAGTTTTTATCCCAGACTATCTCTGTAAGGATATTTGTACAGTGAACAACCTTGGAAGATAGAGATAGTGTCTCCCTCTGGAGCAGAGAACAAGTTTGTTTACTGTCCAGTATAATAAGGATAATGCCTCCTTCCAGAACAAAGTTTAGGCCATGTGGGTTAGTTGCATTAAAAAAGATTGGGGATTGCTAAGCTTGGGTTTCCTCAGTTGTGACACAAACCCCCCTGGGCCCCTCTGGATAGCCCTTGAGAGTCCAGGGGTGGAAGGAAATTGGCACAAATAAGAAGCTCCTGTTCCTTGCTGTGCTGTGAGTAACAAGGTCCTTTGTCTCTGACCCAGGAATCTCCAGGCTTCTGTCAGCATGACACTGTGGCGGGTTAACTTGTCAACTTGTGACTAGGGTAGAACCTCAGGCCCTTCACAGTTCTTGACAGTCACAATTCTGTAATTATCTGGATGTATTGATAATTATCCTGTTGCACATGAAAATAATAAAACACTAAATTCTTTGCATATTAACAATTCTAAAGGATAATCTTTCTTTTTTTAATTTTAAATTTATTTTAGAGAATAAGTGAGTGTGAGTGGGGTAGAGGGGCAGAGGGGGAGAGGGAGAATCTTAAGCAGGCTCCATGCTCTGTGCCTGCTTAAGCAGGCTTAGCCCAATGCAGGGCTAGATCCCATAACTCTGGGATCATGACTTGAGCTAAAATCAAGAATTGGATCAAGAGTCGGATGCTCAATGGACTAAGCCCCCATGTGCCCCTAAGGGATAACCTTTCTAAAATTGATCACATATCTTCCCATTTTCTCAAAGAGGAAGACTCTGATGTAATCTATGATGTATGATCGGGCCCTGAAGACCTACTGAGTAATATAGAGTTGTCTGGGTCTATACCTGTAATTCACAAAGTGTCCTTTATGAATGAATTACCTGATGTGCTTGCGAATATTGTACTTTGCCACACCCCAAAGATTCTGATATGGGTCTCAGGACTTTACCTTTTTAACAAATTCTAATGTAAATGCTCAGGATCACGATGAGAAACTCTGCTCTCTGTAAAATGGTTCTGGACTAGCAAGGGTTTAACCTCTTTTGACTGCATTTAATAGTTGCTTATCCTCTTCCCTCACTATACATTGGAAATTATTTTTTATTAACAGTGTGACCACTTCAAGCAGTTTCTCACTACTGCTTCATATTCTTTGCCCTAAGGAACACAATAACCCATCTTGCTAGAGTTGTGTCTAAACAGAGTTAAAAGAAGCTATAAGTGAAGGACAGAGTCGTTTTCCTGGTGTAACACCATGTGATCTTTGGTGCAAAGCTTTTGTAACTAGATTGGAACTGTTTAGAGTCTTTTTAATTTACTTTTTTGATTATCAACTGTGTTTCAGAGAGTCAATGTTGCCATAAACGCTGATAATTGAATTTACTGATTCCAGTTCTTTCCCAGAATTTGAAGTAGCTTTTACCATATTTACTGATAACCAATAGAATTTACTAACAATCCTTTCCATAAAGAACTTGAAGTAGCTTTTGCAATTAAAAAAATTTTTTTTAATGTTTATTTATTTTGAGAGAGAGGGAGAGAGAGAGTGGGGGGATAGGCAGAGAGAGAAGGAGAGGGACAGAATCCCAAGCAGGCTCTGCACTGTCAGCACAGAGCCTGGCATGGGACTGGATCTCACAAACTGCAAGATCATGACCTGAGCTGAAATCAAGAGTCGGATGCTTCATGGGCTGAGCCACCCAGGTGCCCCAGCTTTTATGATGTTAATAAAAATACAATAAAATAGAAATGGAAATAGAACGAAGGAAAAATGATGAATGTAAAATGGTGCCATATAGGTTACTTATTGCCACATTGAGCTTCATATTTTGAGATTCCTGGCAGTCAATGCAAAGGGGGAAATACAACATGTTACAGTTTCTTCTCATTTAAAAGCAAGAAACACAAACCTTAGAAAAGATAAAGCTTTTCCTGGCAGGATTTTCTGGAATAAATTTAGTCCAAGGGGATTTTTCTTTATAGGATACATTGAGTGATAGGTTCTATAATCTACCCAACTATTTTTTAAACGGCAAAATGAAATGACAAATTTCTTTTGACTTCCTTACAGCAACATTTCATGGAAGCTAAAGGCATCATTAAAGCGTAACTCAGTCAAAGCAATGCTGTGAGGTGCCGAACTCCTGTGAGTCACAGATACGTTATTTTTATAATTTAATAAAGTGAGGTATAACTATGTTTAATTTTTGCAGGAACAAAAACTGCTTGCAGAAAACATGTTCACATTTATCTTCCGGGACAAATGGCTGATGTAATATTTCTCAATGAGAGAATGTAACCATGACATAGAATGTACCTACCTCTCTGACTCACTCGCTGAGTTCACACATCCCACACTGTGTTGCTTTTCTTACATAGAGAGCTGAAAATACTGTATATGGATCTTGCTGTTTGTGGCTTTTGTTTCTCAGGTTGTTGTTCTGCTTGCCACGGTGATTAAAAGCGGCTTACTTTTTAACTCAAGCCCTAAAACTTGAGGGTACTCTTGCCCTGTTATCACTTGTGCTTGTGTTGTGTTTTGAACATGTCATTCATCACTTAGCCCTGAGGCTCTGTATAAAAATTACCACCTTGACTATAAGACATTATGTTAGCCAACTGTGACTGAAAATGGTGTTTAGATGCTAGCTGTCAGCATGGTTTGAAACTCCCACCTACAGATGGAAATTGCAACAACAGCAAAAAAAAAAAAAAAAAAAAAATCTAACATACTTCTCAACACAATGGTAAAGAAACAATGGCTGCCAATATCAATCAAAACAGAACAATTGTAGAAAGGAAGGACCAGTGAATAGAAATTTGCTGTAAGTGAAAAAAAGTAGGCATTTATCTTTTTAAGTATCCAGCTTAAGTTAAAAACAGACAACACGTTACACAGTGCTTTATGATGTATTACAGCAAGATAAAAATTTCTGCTAGTTTCAGGTTTTTACTTGTGTGGCTGGAGATAACTTCTGTGTATGGTAAACATCTTTGTTGTTGTTGTTGTTGAATGAATTTTTCCTTATACTTTCTTATAATTCTCTCAAACCAACTTCTTTCTTAGGGCCTAGAGGCCCTTTCTCAGCTAGAATAACATTTGTGTTTTTAATTGGAAGGCCAGCATAAAATGTCTCTCATTTCTATTTGAGCAAGTTTTTCTGTGTTATCTTGATATGCTTTTTACCATTCACCAGCAAGGAGCATAGCAACCAAGATAATTATATAAACACTATATGTAAAAATATTCTATTTAAATCTGTAATTACATAATAACATAATATATAGTAAGCTATATTTTCAGATCACTTCTCAAAGAGAGATTGTAAAACTTGTATAGAGATACGTGCTCTGGGACATATAGGACTCTGAAGACAAGAAGAGATTTTAAATTTGAAAACAAGGTTAAAATAGTCTGTTTTCCAGATTTCTCATTTGGTGTCTTAAATATTGAGATGTTATAGCAATAAAAACAAATATTTGCCACTTCACAAGAAAATTTTATTCTTGATAAAAAATGATAATGATAATCTGAATCAAATGGCTAAGCATTCTTGTCATAAATTCTTACCCTCCAAGTGAGCAGTTTAGATATTTTCCAGAATGCTTGACTGGACATTGAAGAACCTTTTGGGGGCTATTATGGCGGGTAAAATGGGAATTTAACAGTGGTGGTAATCATGGCTTGCCGTAGCTAAACACATCCTCCATTCGAGTGTTTGCTAATTCTTGCAAGCCAGGACAATTGGTAAACACTCCTTGTAGGGCAGAGAAAAGAGAAAATCAAAGTAATTAATAAGATAAACAAAATGGTTTTGTAGGTGACTATGATTAAGTGATAGGATAAAAGCCAGTGTAACAGGTAGAAAGGCAATCTGCTTTTTTCTGTTTAGTTTTTGGGATTTATTGATCCTATCATTAGTTTGTGGTTCATGAGTTGAGAAAAGGCCAAATTAAAAAAAAAAAAAAAAAAAAAAAAAACAGGAAAGAAACAAAAGAAAAGGCCTAACCATTTAAGTGGGTGACTCAGGAAGAGTAATGAATGACTCAACTTGATTTGCCTTCTTTTGACAGCTTGATATTAACTTTGTTTTTCCCTCTTGGCTTTGCATGAAAGTAAATAAGAGCTCTTTAAAGCCAAATTATATTTTAAAATAAGTAAACCTATTATTCATTGAGCATTAGGATATCTTTTTAATGGTGGCAACATCTTAAATTGTCTTAAAATTCTAGTTGGGCAAAATTTTCTATTGTTGCTTTGTCACCATTACTAAAAACTAAGACAAATATTTAATTTTTTAAAAAAGTTTATTTCTTTTGAGAGAGAGAGAGAGACAGAGAGAATGAGAAGTGGAGGGACAGAGAGAGAGGGAGGGAGAAAGAATCCCAAACAGACTCCATGCTGTCAACACAGAGCCTGATGTGGGGCTCTATCTCATGAGCCTGAGCTGAAATCAAAAGCTGTACACTCAACCGACTAAGCCACCCAGGTGCCCCAGTAAGAAAAATATTTTAAAAACTACTATGTAAAACTAAAACACTAAATGATATATCCAATAAGGGGTTATTATCCAAAATATATAAAGAACTTATAAAACTCAACACTCAAAAACCAAATAATCCAATTAAAAATGGCAGGGCGCCTGGGTGGTTCAGTCTGTTGAACATCCAACTTTGGCTCAAGTAATGATCTCACAGTTCATGAGTTTGAGCCCCATGTTGGGCTCTGTGCTAACAGCTCAGAACCTGGAGTCTGCTTCAGATTCTGTGTCTCCTTCTCTCTCTGTCCTCCCCCGCTTACACTTTGTCTCTCTCTCATAAATAAATAAACATTAAAATTTTTTTTTAAAAAGTGGGCAGAATACATGAATACACATTTTTCCAAAGAAGGCATACAGATGGTCAACAGACACATGAAAAGATGCTCAACATCATCTATCATCAGGTAAATGCAAATCAAAAGCACAATGAGATATCATCTCACACCTATCAGAATGGCTAACATCAGCAGCTCGAGAAACAACAAGCATTAGTGAGAATGTGGAGAAAAAGGAACACTTGTGTACTGTTGGTGGGAATGCAAACTGGTGTAGCCACTGTGGAAAACAGTATGGAGGTTCTTCAAAAAATTAAAAATAGAACTACCAAATGATCCAGTAATTACACTACTGGGTATTTACCTAATGATACAAAAAGCTAATTCAAAAGGATATATGCACCCCTATGTTTATTATAGCATTATATACAATAGCCAAACTATGGAAGCAGCCCAGTGTCCATTGATAGATGAATGGATAAAGAAGAGGTGGTGTATATATCGGAAGATTATTCAGCCATATAAAGAATCAAATTTTGCCACTTGCAACAACATGGATGATGGATGGATCTAGAATACAATGCTAAGCAAAATAAGCCAGTCAGAGAAAGAAAATACCATATGATTTCACTCACATGTGGAATTTAAGAAACAAAACAAAGGGAAAGAAATAGACAAAACCATAAACAGACTCTTAACTATAGAGAACAAACAGATGATTACCAGAGGGGAGGTGGGTTGGAGAATGGGTGAAAGAGATGAAAAGGATTAAGAATACACTTATACGGGGGTGCTTGGGTGGCACAATTTGTTGAGTATCCAACTCTTGATTTCGGCTCAGGTCATGATCTCACAGTTCATGGGATCAAGCCCATGTTGGGATTTGTGCTGACAGTGTGGAGCTTGCTTGGGATTCTCTCTCTCCCTCTATCTCTGCCCCTCTTCCACTTGTATTCACTTGCTCACTGTCTCTGTCTCACTCTCTCTCTCTCTAAAAAATAAATGAATAAATTTTTTAAAGAAAAGGGTACACTGGGGTGCCTGGGTGGCTCAGTTTGTTAAGCGTCCGACTTAGCTCAGGTCATGATCTCACAGTTTGTGAATTCGAGCCCCGCACTGGGCTCTGTGCTGTCAGCTTGGAGCCTGGAGCCGGCTTTGGATTCTGTGTCTCTCTCTCTGCCCCTTCCCTGCCCATTCTCTGTCTGTCTCCCTCTCTCAAAAATAAATAAACATTAAAAAAAATTTTGTTAAAGAAAAGTGTACACTTATCTGGATGAGTGATATATGGACCTGTTGAATCACTATATTGTACACCTGAAACTAATATAACACTGTATGTTAACTACACTGGAATTAAAAAAAATAAAGCCTTAAGCAACAGTGTTTATTCTATTCTATTATTGCTATAGGGTGGTCATTCTACCCTATGCTCTCTTCCAATTTTACAGATTAACAAAATTGAGAGTAAGTGAGTTTAAGGAATTCACTCAAGGTCATGTGTATTAAATACATTGTGGGGATTTATACCCAGATTTGTCTAAATGGGAAATTTAAATCCAGGTTTACCTAATTCCAAGGCTGGAGTTCTTTCCATGAGTTTCCTAAATAATGAGCTCACACAGCTTTAGCTTGATTGATTATATTGGAATCAGCTAAGCAGAATGACTTTCACCACAGAGCACTTATAAAAAGAAAAGAAGTCAAAGAGACCTGTTTCATCAGATGTGTTCAGAAGAAAACAGATTTACTCTAGAGAAAAGTTCAAAGGGTTCAAAAGTTCAAGGACCCATAGGAAGAAGGCTTTTCTTCAAAAGAAAGGATTTTAGGACAAATGTTGCTGTAGGGCAGTGTTTCCTAAATTTACCTTACTATAAGGCTCAATTGTGATGCTTGTTAAAAGATACAGATTGTTAGCCCTCTCTTTTAGAGAATCTGATTCAATAGGCTTCACGTGGTGGGACCATCAAATATTTATTTTAACGAGGACGCTTCCACCCAGGTTGTTTTTTGATCAGGCAAGTTCAGGAAACATTGCTTAAAAAGGATGGATCAATATTCTGAACTCCCAAAATTTATCACAGTTATGTATTTTAAATATTGGAAAGAATATAACAAAAAAAAATCATTCAGGAGATTTTGTTTGGAGGTGTCTGCAAACAGCAAGCTGTGTGAAAAAAAGAAATCAGAGTAAATAGGGTTCAAGAAAAATGAAAAATGGCACACACATGTTATTAAGAACCTTTCCGGGGCGCCTGGGTGGCGCAGTCGGTTAAGCGTCCGACTTCAGCTAGGTCACGATCTCGCAGTCCGTGAGTTCGAGCCCCGCGTCAGGCTCTGGGCTGATGGCTCAGAGCCTGGAGCCTGTTTCTGATTCTGTGTCTCCTCTCTCTCTGCCCCTCCCCCGTTCATGCTCTGTCTCTCTCTGTCCCAAAAATAAATAAACGTTGAAAAAAAAAAAAACCCTTTCCGGATGCATGTGACTGGAAACTAGCTCATACTCTTTTAAGGAACAGTGTGTGTGTGTGTGTATGTGTGTGTGTGTGCGCGCGCGCGCGCTAAAAAAAAAACCAGTGACGTGAGTACCCTCACACGCTGTCATTATTTTCCCTTTATTTTGCACCATATTTAAGAATTTGTGTAAATTGTGAATATTAATCATATGAAGTATTGTAAATAAACTCAGTACTGTAATTAAAAATGTATATGTAACTCTGAGTCCGATCCAAGCTCAAATTAACCATGCCCCTCGCTTTTCCTTTACAGTTGAATGGAGAAAGGACATGTCTTACGGGCCAACTAACAAGCTTCTTCAGGACCTGCCCAACTCCCAGATAATGAGTACATCTTATTTCATTTCCTTTTACACCCAACCGTTCCCTAAAGTACCTGTTTGAAGTGATAAGTTATCTTTGGAAATTGATTTATGTTCCAAATTAAAAGTATCAGTTTTGTTTTGTTAGTTTTCCAGCGATATTTCCAAATAGAAATTCTGAGACTTCTTTGCCTGTGCCTTAGCCTCCTTCCCCAAAAAGATTTCATTCTCAATAGTTGCAATGATGAAGCAATATAATGATATTTACACACATTTTACTGAAAAGTTGCAAAGACTTTCAAATATTTTTAGCAGTTTAAAAATAGTGGTTATGCTGGCAGCTTTTAAAGCAAAATGTCCTTTAAGATCAAGGACAAAAGAGACAATAAAAGAGAAACCATTCATTCAACAAATCTTAAAAAAGCCTACTATGTGGCACATTACAGTAAGTACTTTGGGAGTCTTGGTATTATTTGTTATCTAAGATAAGATAAGTGTTTCTGGAAGATTAGTCCTCTAAGTCTTTCAGAAATCTGATGCATGACAGCTTTTTTGCTCGGTAACATTTGGAGATTCATGGGATTGTTGCCATCCCCAGAAACATAGATAAACAAAGTTGGTCATTGGCACTCCTTCCTTGCCCTGTTCCTGCTCCTTCTGGTGGTGTCCCTGCATACCCCATGCATGTCTTGAGTGCTGTCCCTCTGGAATTTCAAAAGACCTCATTCCTGGCTCCCTGCCCAGCTCTGCCCTCTCAGAGTGTCTCTCTTTCAAAATTACCCATTTTTACCATTTATAATGAGTTTGGGTTGGTATTAAGATGGTATTGTGATTAGCAACACACTAATACTTGAATCCTGTTAGGCCTTCAGCCACTTGTTTTCTTCAAGTTCCCAAGGAGTATGCAAACATTGCGAAGGAAAGCGAGGAAATGCTCAACTCTGTGCTAGAAGAGAACGTGGTGAGTGAAGCCTCAGGCTAGAAGACCCAGGAGCGTTCCCCTCCTTCAAGCTAAATTAGAACCCTGAATCTTACTGCTGTTTAATAAAACAGCAGTAAGACCCATGAACATACTCATCAGTTCTAAGATGGAGACAGAGAGAGGCAGGTTGCAAGAGAGATGGCAGGTGTCCCTGGTTTCCCAGGAGGCTCTGGCCCGGCTGTCTTGTGGGATAGCAAATCCTTAAATGTGTGTCTAAGATGTGCCTCCCCTCCTAGAGCACATTTTAGAGATGGTTGTGAATAATGAGCCTCTCCTAAAAGCCATGAAGTTTTCTGTACTAGCTTTTCTGTTACACTGGGCACAAACTGGTATTAGTAGATTAGACCTAATTTCTGAAATGCTGGCTCTAAGCATTTATGTGGCACTCTTAAATAAGGCAGGGAGGTGTAGTGCAGAGAGGAGGAAGCTGGAAGGCAGGCATTGTATTCTAGTTGCCCTTCCGTTACTTAGTGCCACTCAATGTTAGGCAATTGACTCAAATCCTCCGAACCTCAGTTACCTGATTTGTAATCTAAGGATATTACTACCTTAGATATTTTCTTTTTTTTTCTTTTTTCTTTTGAGAGAGTGAGAGAGAACACGTGTGAGTGAGCGAGAGAGGGAGAGAGAGAATCCCAAGCAGGGTCTGTACCATCAGCAGAGAGCCTTACTCGGGGCCCTAACTCACAAACCGTGAGATCATGACCTGAGCTGAAACCAACAGTCAGAGGCTTAACACACTGAGCCACCCAGGTGCCCCACCTTAGGTATTTTCTGAAGGCAAGACAAGTTCTTGACATATCTGCTGTCACCCAAATCTATTATTTAGGTTTTTGAGGACCCCAAAGTGTGAGAGTGTATTTGTTTCCCTTATTTACTTAAAAAAGAGTGAAAATAAAGGCGGAGGCCTCCTGTGCTTCTAAGATTTCAGAAGAGGTTACCCAAGAGGCTTGTTTGCATTTACGTTTCCAGGTCTCCTGGGAGAACAGAGGTAAAGAGCTTGCCCATTGGATAGTAGGATGGAGACAGTCTAACAAGAAGGGAAGGACTGCAGCAGGGTCTAATGGCAGTGCCTCTAGAGGCAGGAAGCTGCACAGAAGGGCCGAGGTGCTCGGTGTCTGATTCCAGGAGCCGAATTGTTTTTGACGGTGAGGAAGGGTTTCTCAGGAAATAAATGACAAACAAATGAAGGACAGTGGAATAAATCCATTCCCGATCGAAAGTTCCCTTGACATAAAATTCTAGTATATGTAAATCCATTTCTGAATACCTTCTTGTTAACCTTGAGCATTGGTTGGGGTCATGGAGAGTTGAAACCTCCTGCTCATGAAATTTTTTAATACTTGGAGAAAGGAAGGTTGCAGAAGAAATAAAATTATCTCTAAGAATGAACTCTTGCATAGAAAGCTCATGATTTGTTTCTAATAAGCAAGAGGTTGATGATAGAGTTGAAAAGGACAGCTGTGTCCTCATTAACACGCTACAACCCGTGCTTCCCGGGCCTCCCTTGTCTACACACACATGGTGTCATACTGGAGGTCATGCCCATGTCTCTCTGGCTCTTGCTTCCACCTGGTCATGTACAGCTCTTTGGTGCTGCTCCATGAAGTTGTTTCTGCCTATAGCCAAGCCATATCTCTTTTGTGCTTAAGAGCAATTCTATTGGCTAAAGATAATGCCAAATCTGCCATGTTCTTTCCCTCTCTGGCCCTTTTGACCATTATGACCATCCTGGGGGTCACTGCTGTCTGGCTGCTGTGGCTAGAATCAGTGCTCCAGGCGTGGTCAGTGGCAGTCACTCAGTGCTCCCAAAAGGCCACTTCTGAAGTCTCCAAGCAGCAACGTTAGAAGTCCAGGGAGGTTTCTGTAAGAGGTCATATCGTTACTCAGTATTACTCATTAGCTGGATGCCAAATGCAGTGTGGGACCTCTGCCCTAGGATTTTCAGAATCTCTCATTCAGCTTGGCCTACAGTCTGTCTCCATAAAACAGCTCAGCATGAGTCCCTGATGCTGGATCTGGGAATCCAGTAGGTGACAGACTGCAGATGGTACGTTCTGCTCTTCTTTCCCCTCCTTCCACCTCCTCTGTATGTGTCTTTTCTCCCCCCAGGTAAATTAATTCTTGCAAATAGATGCTTCTTGGCCACCTGCCCCCTTTTCTCATATATATGCCTTGACCAGTTAAATCCCAGAGTCTGGGACGCCTGCTATGCTTACTTAGTGTATTTCATTGCTACATTCATTCATGTAGTTTTTAGAGTTGCCAGATAAAATACAGGATGCCCAGTTAAATTTGGATTTTGGATACATAGTGAATAATGTGTAAAGTATAACTGTGTCCCAAGTGTTGCATGGGACATATTTACACTAAAAAATCATTTGTTGTTTATCTGAAATTCAAATTGAAATAGTCATTCCATATGTTTATTCGCTAAATCTGGCAACTCTAGCCTTTCTTACTTTGTTTCCATGTTTATGAAATCTTTAAGGAGCTGTTTATGATCACTCTGGATGGTTGTCCTGAGGATCCTATTTTTCAAAAATGTTTATTTTTGAGAAAGAGAGAGAGAGAGAGACAGAGTGTGAGTGGGGGAGGGGCAGAGAGAGAATCTGAAGCAGAATCTGAAGCAGGCTCCAGGCTCCACACTGTCAGCACAGAGCCAGATGTGGGCTTGAACTCATGAACCATGAGACCATGACCTGGCCAAAGTCAGACACTTAACGGACTGAGCCACCCAGGTGCCCTGGATCCGATTTTTTTTTTTCTATAAGGTTCTCTTCAACCAAAAATTCATCTATAGAGGCTTTCAGAAACCTAAGATCAGAAGTTGGAAAGTTGGCTGTCATAATCAAATTCTTCCCCAAACTTGAGAACTCTGCCTTAGAAAGTAGGAAGTAGCCATTGGAAAGGCAGAGAGGGAGGAAGACATTCAAACATGCTGGGAATAGGGGGTCTGACTTCCCACAGGGAAAGGAGGTGATCTGAGGAGCATGAAGATCTTGGGCATTTTCCAACAGAAGGAATTAGAAGCCCCGGGATTATTACTCATGCCCCTGGTTATTGCTCAAAGCAGGTGGAGCCTGTATAAGAGTTACCCAAAGTGGGATCTTAAGAGAGCAAGAAACCCCTGAGTAGACTGTCCTAGCCCTTCTGATGCTAACAGTTATATATCCTGAGTTTTAATATTCTGTGTTGAAAAATTCTGAACTAAGACTCTGTCGATTTATACAAAATGACAGAAAATACTTTTACCTTAGGGAGCTATAAAAATAGAAATAGTGCCTTGAAAACTTTAGCTTTAGAAATATAGTCTCTATTGATCTGAATTGCTAATGCAAAAATATTGTGTTTTTATTTTTAAATCTATATGTCTCTGCCTTAAAATTTTCATAAATATTGTAGCAGAATATTAACTTTCATTATTTATGAATCTGTTGAACTTTGCAAGGATTTGCTGACAGTTAAAAGATTACAATTTTAAGGATAGTTCATTTTACATCATAAATAACCTAAAAGGTCACTTAGTATCCTACAATAACATCTAAAGACAGCAGATATTGAGAGTAAGTATTAGAAGGTAGGAGAGTTGACAATTACTTTTAAAAAAGTCCATTGATTTTTTTTTAAAAGTTGGAAATAAAAAATATCAAGTTCAATCATGGTTAATATTTATTGCAAAGTGGTTGTTTTAATTTATGCCTTTTCTGAAATTCTTATTGTTCTGGTAGTATTTTCCCTCTTCAAGCATGTTGGTTTGTACTTTGTGGCAGTGTATTACAGGCTAGGGAGTTCTAACAAAAAGACTCAAAATTAAAGTGGTTAAGGGGTGCCTGGGCGGCTCAGTCGGTTGAGTGTCTGACTTCGGCTCAGGTCATGATCTCACGGTTCGTGGGTTCGAGCCCTGCAAGGGGCTCTGTGATGATAGCTTGGAGCTCAGACCTGGCAGCCTGGAGCCTGCTACAGATTCTGTGTCTCCCTCTCTTTCTGCTCCTCCCCCGCTTGCACTTTGTCTCTCTCTCTCTCAAAAATAAATAAAAACATTGAAAAAAAGTAAAGTGGCTAAAAAAACCTTAAAGTGGTTAAAACAAAATACAAACTCCTTTCCCTCTCTCTCTTATACACACACAGACACACACACCTAAATGTGTGTGAGAAGGCAGGCCACTTGCCTTTTCTCAACCTATAGCCTCCAATGTGTGGGTCTATGATGGCTGCCTCTCCCAGCCATTGGAAAAGGGCAAAGGAATCAAGAGACTTGAGTTCAGATATGTTGCGAGTAAGGCCCAGAAGTGGCACACATTATTTTTGCTGACATTTTTCTGACCGGAACTTAACCAAATGGTCGCAAGTAGCCACATAGAACACTGGGAGATACCTGGGATCATCTCAAAGTGCTATTTTCTGATTTATTTAATTAAGAGGTGTTGGCAAGCAATGGATTCTTTAGGCAAAAGCAATTTTTTATGTCGTTTACTTTTTAGTAAAATTTTATCTTGATTAACTTTCATTTAAAATAATAAAATTAGGGGCACCTGGGTAGCTCAGTTAGCTAAGCGTCTGACTCTTGATCTTGGCTCAGGTCATGATCTTGGCTCAGGTCATGATCTCACAGTTCATGGGTTCTAGCTCCGCATCGACCTCTGTGCTGACAATGTGGACCCTGCTTGGGATTCTCTCTCTCTCCCTCTCTCTTGCCCCCTCTCCTGCTTCTTTCTGTATCTTTCTAAAAAATTAAATAAAAATAAATTTAAAAAATATAATGAAATTAATTTACTGGGGTGCCTGCATGGTTTAGTCATCAAACATATGACTTTCGCTCAGGTCATGATCTCATGGTTCATGAGCTCAAATCCCACATCTGGTGAGCCCTGCTTCTCTCTCTCTCTCTCCCTCTCTCCCTTTCTCTCTCTTTGCCTCTCCTGGGATTCTCTCTCTCTCTCTCTCTGCCCCTTGCTCACTTATGCTCTCTCTCTCTCTCTCTCAAAAAAAATATTAATTTATCTTATTATGTAATATTATCAATAGCATCTGTTCATCAGGATATTTTTTTTTTATAATTATAAACTTCATGCAGGATGTGTCTAGCCAAGTATGATTGTCATTGTATAAGGAAAATAAGTTACTATCTAGATTTTGTCTTAGATGGGGGGTTTCACATACTTATACTTCTATTGGATTTGCAATTTAAGACAAAACTTCCTTTTTTTCAGAAGGCTGGTATACTAAAAGTGGTTTTCAAATATTATGCCAACTAAAGCATTTGTTTTGACTTTCTGTTCCAGAAACACTTAGAGAGAGTTGATGGAAACAATTTCTCTAATGAACTACTATTTCCTTCTATGCTGCTTAATTATATAATTTTGTTCATTTCATAAATATTTGGTTATTTGATGACATATAGGCTACACTGCTTAATGTGGTGGCAAATATGAAGGGTTCTTGGTACCTCTGGAAGCTGGTTGACAAGGTGATACCTAGACCAGTGAACAGGGCCTGCCACCCAATTGGTTAGAGCCCAGGAGGTTAAAGGCGAATTATGAATGAAGACTTAGATTTCTGTGCTGTTTCCCTTGCTTCTATGAAAACAAGAATCACTCCGGGCGCTTACTAAATATTTAACATTCCAGGCTCCTCACCTACAGATTCTGATTCAGTGGTTTCAGGTGGGGCTTGGGAATTTGCATGTTTAGCAAGTACCCCAGATAATTCTTACCATCAGAGAAGTTTGGCAATGCGGCACAGTGACAGGCCTTATGCCCTGCGCTAGAGGGCAAAGATGGCATCCTCCATCGGGTGGGTCTGCTCCAAGTGATAGACGGGGTGGGCTGCCAATCACTGCTCAGTGGCTTCCTAGGTTCTTCCTTTGCCATGGAAGAGAGGGCTTGAAGGGAGCAATTGTCCAGTGTTCGCACTTTGAAAAGCACACCTTTGTTCTGTGACCCCAGGTTGAAAGATGGCATATAAATGCTTTCTCTCTGGTCCCAGACTCGCTATCTAAAGACAGCTACTGTCACCTGAGAGGAAATAGTTTCATGACCATGGATGCTGCCCTAGCTGCCCTTCTTTGTATTCCAGTCCCGAAGAAGAATTGACAGTACTTTGTGATGATGACTGCATAAAAATCATAGATTACCTTGCTACCAGTGATGGCTATTTTATTTTTTAATCATCCTTTAATCTCTAGATTCTTGGTACCCAGAATATTTTCCTTTTCTTCTTTTTATCACCAACAGAAGCAGGAAAAGTAATGGTCCGTGTACAAGTCTGCTTTTCAGAAGTTTGCATTACACCACCTTGCTTTTATAGAACATCTACATCAGTACCTGTTTTCATTAACCAAGAGAAATCCAAAGAGGGTTTTCACTTTTACAAAAAAAATCAAAGAGTAAAAACAGCATTCAGTGTTCGTTTTGCAGCAGCCATTACAGAGGCAGTATGTACCTCGAGCAGTGAGAATGGCACTGTGAAGTTCCTTCCCTGGGAACCACCTTGAGCATCTCAGCGTTGAGCCACCACAGCGTTGACCTGTGTCTGTGGGTGTCTGTGTTTTATCTCCATTTATTTTGTGCATCTGTTAGCAAGGTGTGTTTTAAGGGATCAGAAAACCCCAGGGGTGGGCATTTTTGGGGTCTGGGAACACTAAAAAGATTTTCCATATAAACTGATTCATAATTGCTTCTTTGCTTCATGCCATTTCGGCTTACAAAAGGTTTCATAGAAACACTCTACTTTGGTAAAGCAGGGAACACCTGTATTGAAACTCTTAGGCTTTCTCTGGGCTTTGAATAGTTCAAGCTAGAGCCCATACATAACAGCATAAAAATACAGGGCCTTTGATGAACAGACATATGAAGACTATTTTTATTAAACATCTGAAGTGACAAGCTCTTCTAAGATTCTGGATCCTTGATCACCAAAATGAGGTACTAGTAGACTCTGGTTTTACATAGGGGTTATTACATAAGGATTTCCACATTTTTTTTCATCAAGTTCCAGTGCATCTATGTTCCACTTCGTTTTGGGTACAGTTCTACTGTTTGGGATAGCTATAGATTTTCTAGTTAATTCTAAGTGGAATTGTGTAACTGTACCATGAATAAAGAGCCTTGAGTCAACAGTGAGAAATTTTGAAAAAGTAGCTTGCCTTAGTAATGGTCTCTGGTTGCTCTGAATAATTAGTAGGCAAGAGAATTCTTTTTTGATATGGGATAATAAGTGACTCTAAAAGTACACCTTAATTTTTAGAATGTATCTTTTTTTTTTTAAAGTTTATTTATTTTTGGGACAGAGAGAGACAGAGCATGAACGGGGGAGGGGCAGAGAGAGAGGGAGACACAGAATCGGAAACAGGCTCCAGGCTCCAAGCCATCAGCCCAGAGCCTGACGCGGGGCTCGAACTTACGGACCGCGAGATCGTGACCTGGCTGAAGTCGGACGCTTAACCGACTGCGCCACCCAGGCTCCCCTAGAATGTATCTTTGAGGCAACCCCATTGGGGCAGTTCTGTTTAGTGTAGGGTAAATATACCAAGTTGACGTGATGTAATAGCTCACTAAATGTCAGGAGACACCGAAAGAGTAATTTTGAAAGTCCCAAGCAAGCACTCATGTATAGTAAAATACTAGAAACAACAAATATGCTTTTACAAACTGCAAAATGAACAACTATAAGTTTCATGGATGCAGGGGCCATACCTATCTTGTTAATTTCTGTATCCCTAGTTCCTGATACCTGATACTTAATAAATATATCTTGCACAAATCAAGAAATGAATGAATATGCATTCTTGTTAGAATAGAAGGTTATATGTAAAGACTGACCTTGAAGCAGTGCTGGAAGAGTTCTGTTTTGAAATCCCTTTAGAGACCATCTTGACCCACTTTCTGGAGCACTGCACATTAGCATCATTCATAGTAATGATGATGACATCTTTTCTGGAGAAATAGTGGCAATTTAGTAAGTACGGAGCAGAAGTCTTTCTTCTGTCTTTCTTTCCTCTCTGTCATTCCTAAAATGTGACTTTGTTCTCACTTATTTCTACTGTAAATTGAAGGGAAAGAATAATAGAATCATAGGATCTCATACGTTCAAAAGAATCCTGATGGTTTTCTAGTAGCCGGACCATCTCTTTAAAGCCAGAGAAAATTTTCTATTCCACCAAAGTGCCAGGCTGACATTTATTTGTTGCAGGGACTGGAAGCAGCTTCCTACCTCTTGAGGTGAATCATTCTCATCTTGTATGGCTCAGATTGTTCAATAGATTTTCCCCAAACTGAGCCGAAAATTGTTTCTAAATTCTACCCATCAGGACCATTCAGAACATGTCTCCTTTCTTCCATATGGCCGCCCTTTACATATTTGGTGACAACATTCACACCTTCCCATGAGTCATTTAATAGTATTAATGATAGGTGCCATTTGCAGTAATCCAGGTCCTGTGGTAAGCGCTTTTCTGGCATCATCTCATTTAACCCTCACGATAAACCTGAATGTTAGTTACCACTATGATCTTCGTGTCACAGATGAAAACCCTGAGGCTTAGAGATGTTAGGTAATTAGCTTACAGTGAGAATTAGGAAGCTGCAGAACTGAGACTTGACCATGTCCATATTGGGGTTTGCGTTTAGGTTTACCTTACCATGAATTTCCCATTGTTTGCTTAAGAAGTTCAAGTTGCTCTCTGCTCTTGGTGGCTAAAATTGGCCTAACAAATATACTCAGTATTCTGCTTTTTGCGGTTTCCAGTTTCCTCTTGCATTTGGAAAAAAGGCCAATTTTTTTGTTTCTTATCTCCAGTCTCACAGCCTTTTTCCTTTTCCTCTAGATTCTTAAAGGTCACTGAACATGGTTTGAACTACTTCTGATGGGAATGCACCGTGTCTACAAAGCAGAACAAGTAAATTCCTACTGTGCCAAGCAGTGTTTCAGACGTAGCACACAACCACTGCTCTACCTATCCCCTCTTTCACGAAATACAAAACAATTACGTTTCCCCACAGGGAAAGGGAGGCTAGGTGGCAAGATGAGAGAAGGAATATTTCCTTTGAGTTTTATTCTCTCATATGAATACATTTCTTTGTGGTTTAGAAAACTAGGAAAGACTTATGAGATGGTCTACTTTCTGAGCAAATTTTGGTCTTTATATGGCCATTGTCTCAGTATTTTGCCATTCTGGGTTGACTCACTAGAGACACATCATCCCAGCATTTTATCAGATAAAGCAGAACACCCCACCTGACTATTGTTATATCAATGAAGACATGGGAAAGAAAAGTGACCCTAGAGGTAGGGAAAGAGGAAGCATACTTAGCCAAAAAAGTAAAAAAAAAAAAAAAAAAAAAAAAAATCAAACACAAACATACACACTACAATTATACCTTTAAAAAAGTGTGTGATTCCAAACATCTGTAATGCGTCTTTCTCCAGGTTTTTCCAGCCTGGTCAGAAATGCGACCATAGAATTATTTTGAAGAGTAATTAATATTTCCCTGGTTGTTATCCATTCAGATCTACTCCCAGTGTATCTCATGCAAACTCAGATTCAGGTCCTCTCTTCTTTCATGGGATGTGAACTTCAATTCCTTACTTTCCACATTGGTTGCTCTCAATGATGTCTGATGCTGAGGTCCTGGCTGCCCACCAAGCCAGACGAGGTGCACTGGCCATTGCTACTGGGTGCCATTGTGTGACATCCAGAGAACCCATGTTGCTCCTGGTTACTGGAGTCACTCTGTCACCCCTTCCTGGGTCTCAAATCACAACACAACACAGTTCAGAATCAAGTTTTGACAGTCTCCCACCACTACAGAGCACATTATTAAAAAGGCAAAAAAAAAAAAAAAAAAGAAAAAAAGCCTATTGAGATTCAGCCAACTCTCATTACTGCAGTGGAGATCAGGTTCATTTGTATATTGATTATGATTCTCCTGTTGTTGTCATTTAATCATTCATCTGCTTATTATCAATATCACTTTCACCAGTGAGTTAGCATGCTCAGGAGAAGAAATTGGAAATGTAATCAATTTTATTAGCAAATTCTGTGACATGTTTGGCAAAGAAAAATCCTAAAAATGTAGTACTGGCTACAAAGAGATTTCAGGATTTTTTTCATTGGCTTTGCTTATCCATGCCCTTCCAATCATACACTACCGCAGATAATTGGAAATGTGCCATATATCCATAGCCATGTCAGTACATAACACGATGACATGCTGTGAAATGGCAGGTTTGGGCAATGACGTTAGGTTGGTCTAAAACAGCATGATAAAATCAGGTAGCTGTAAACAAATATGAAAACAAAAAGATAAAGTTACTGAACAAAACAGAATGTAAAATTGCTTTGGAAATATAACAGAAAGAAACCCATGTGTTTAATATTCAGTGTACAGACCCATAAAAAGTCAATTAAACATTTAAAATTTCAGTGCTGATCCATCCAGACTTCACGTTTTCTTTAGCCCTGGTGCAGAAATGAATATTTCTAGTAATAATCCTTTACTTATGAGGTCCCTTAGGCCTACCATGCTCACAAGTGAGAGTCTGTCAGTCTGGTGAAAAGAAGTGTTGGATATATTATAATACTTCTCCTGATCTGAGGGATGCTATATACGAATGGCTCACAGCCGGTGCAATTGACATAATTATTTACAGTTGAAACAATTACAGACTTTCTTCTATCATGGTTTGTTGGCAGCCTCATGAGATCGTAACCTGTATTTTTATTCATTCTTTTTTTTTTTTTTTTTTTTTACCCCTCCCAAAGTGGAAAAAAAAGGAGTTAAATGCTAAGGAACTGATGTGATAAAGTAATAAAGTAAGAGGGTTCTGACTTCCGAAATTCTCTGCAGTAAACCCCCCTTCACTGGGAAAGTGCATTCAAAATGATTTCAGTTCCGATGTTTGATTCTGTCTAAAAATAATAAAATAATTTGATTCTATTACTCCTCCCTTCCCCTTGAAGGGGTAGGGTGGAGGACTGCTGACTATTTATTTTTTTAATCTTTATTTATTTTTGAGAGAGAGACACACACACACACACAGAGCGTGAGCAGGGGAGGGGCAGAGAGATAGGGAGACACAGACTCCAAAGCATTCTCCAGGCTCTGAGCTGTCAACACAGAGCCCGACATGGGGCTCAAACCCATGGACCACGAGATCATGACCTGAGCTGAAGTCGGATGCTTAACCAACTGAGCCACCCAGGCACCCCAGCTGCTGCCTATTTAACACAGTCAACTGAGTCCATGCAAAGAAAGCAGAGCCTGAAGGCTCTGGCCTGCGGATGTGGTGGGGCAGCTGGGATAGTCCAAACAGTTAACACGGTTGAAAACTCACCTCTGCTGTCCCTTTCTCTGCCTCTCCTGGCCATGTGCCAGGGCAGATAAGGGGGCAGGAGTGGCTGTGCCAATATCTGACTTCTCAAAATTCAGATGTGATTGACCCATGATTTACCAACCCACAGAACCCTTGGCTCTTTGTCTCTTTAGCATTCTAGGATAAAGGAGAGGGACAGCTGTGCCACTTGTAGACAACCCACGATACTGGGATGCAAAGAAGACTGGACAGGCTTCTGAGCAGGACTTATGGAGCCATCTCTCAGTAAATGGATAGCGGTAATTATTTTAAAGAGAGGAAGAAGGTAATGGGGCTTAGAAGGAGACCACTGTGGGATTGTGAGGGATGGAGGGAGCCAGGTAAGGTCAGCTCAGGGGATTATAAAATACTTGGAAAGGGGCGTCTGGGCGGCTCAGTTGGTTGGGCATTTGACTTCGGCTCAGGTCATGATCTCCCAGCTCATGGGTTGAGCTGTCAGCACAGAGCC
Organism: Herpailurus yagouaroundi; assembly: GCF_014898765.1. NCBI lineage: Eukaryota > Metazoa > Chordata > Mammalia > Carnivora > Felidae > Herpailurus > Herpailurus yagouaroundi. The sequence goes on from NW_024412407.1 coordinate 29,540,584, forward strand.
TGGAGACTGCTTTGGATTCTGTGTCTTCCTCTCACTCTGCCCCTCCCCAGCTCATGCTCTGTCTCTCTCTCTCCCTCAAAAATAAACATGAACAAATAAAATTAAAAAAAATTTTTTTTAAATGTTTGGAAAGACACGGGGAAGCATCTTTATGTTGTTGTTGTTTTTTTTTTTGTTTTGTTTTTTGTTTTTTGTTTTTTTTGCAGGCGAAATAACCGAGATTCATGGAGGCTATGATTTTACCAAGATTTCAGAAAAATAAGATTAAACATTTATGGATGGGCTTAGATGCTGTGATAGCAGGTGCCAGCCCTTCTATCTGCAGTCTGGGCTACACACAGGAATGAGTGCTGGCCAGTGTGGAGAGCGGTGGGTGTGTCAGCATGCCTCCTGGCCAAGAATCTTCTTAAGAGCCTTGATAGACTTTATCACGCCTCCAATCAGGGTACTATCCTGAGGCTAGATCTTATCCACACAATATGCTCTCTACTACTCAGAGGTTTAATTTCAGAACAGAATAGAAGGAAGCTTTCCAAGCTTCAATTCCAATTTGCATTAGTGCACTCCTATAGATGCCTGTGGGGGGCATATCGTGGGGGGCAGAAAATGCCAGCTCCCAAGCAGTAAGATAACAGCCTTTCTGCATTCTCTTCCCCTGGTTCCCCAGGCGAGATTGAGAGTGAGGTGGTGGTAAAGACAGCAAGCATCCATTTTTTTTTTTTTTTTTTTTCAAAATGCCATTTTTTTTTCTCGGTCCCATGATTCTTTGTATAATTGGAAGAGTTCCTAGAGCAAACTAAAGCCTTGGTAGTAACTCAATCATCCTTGAATTATATAGTCCCTTACAGTTCTGTCTGTCATGCTGAGATTACAAACCCCCAGGGCATGGACTGGGTCTTCTTTTCTGTTTTATGCAATACCAAACCCAAGACTGGCCCTTAAGAAATCACAAATACAAACAAAATGAATATGATTTCATATAAATGTCATCTCAACTACCATATATAAAAAAGGAAAATCCTAGTTAAACCTGTAAATGAATTTGAGATTGAAACAGAAAAACAAAACATCTTTTATTTTAAATATATGTGACATTCTAGCAGAATATTGCTTCGTTCAGTATAAAATGTGGTAATAGTTTCTAGAATTTGACCAACACCCATCATTTGAAACCTGAGTTGAATTAGTTTTAAAAACCTGTAGCTTCTTACATAGAACCACTGGTATCCTCTGCTTCTTATTTAAAAAAATAACCAATCATAGTCACCTAGTTCTTGAATTCTACTATCTGGTATGTGCAGAAATTCATAAACATTTAAAATTTCCCAATAATTAAAATGTTTTAGTATATTAGAATTTATAACTATTTTTATACCATTCATCCATTTATTCATTTTGATATGAAACTGGTTTTCTCTCTACATATACTATGATATAAAGTCTTTCCCAGGACACGATACTTTACAGCATAGTAGTAGCAGTTTTTTCCTTCATGCTTGCTTTTCAGGTCGTGTCCGAAGCTCTGGAGTTTCTCATGGCTTTAGGGTCATTGGATGGATTCCAAAGCAATCTAGATGGTAGTACTTTCCCCAATCACCCTTTATTCCTCACATTTGATTGTCTTAGTGTTGTTAATTTTCCATAAAGACAGATGACCAGCCCCTCCAATTCCTGAATCTGCTTAATTACTTCTTCTATTTCTTTTGTTTGACTTTTTTTTTTTTTAATTTTTTTTTCAACGTTTATTTATTTTTGGGACAGAGAGAGACAGAGCATGAACGGCGGAGGGGCAGAGAGAGGGAGACACAGAATCGGAAACAGGCTCCAGGCTCCGAGCCATCAGCCCAGAGCCTGACGCGGGGCTCGAACTCACGGACGGTGAGATCGTGACCTGGCTGAAGTCGGACGCTTAACCTACTGCGCCACCCAGGCGCCCCCCCTTTTTTTTTTTTAAAGTAAACACTACCTCAAATGTAAGGCTCAAACTCACGACCCTGAGATCAAGAGTCACATGCTCTACTGACTGGGCAATCCAGGTGCCCTTTTTCATCCTATGCCCAACTGGAGCCATTCATGAACTCTTTGGTAAACGCTTCATAAATGCCCATGCTTGAGAGCGAATCATTTTTAGCCACAGCAATTTCCCACTGTGACGCTAAACTTCCTCTGGCCTTGGCCAGTATGTGAACCTTTACCCATTTCTTGATGAACTTAAGAGTCCATTCACCTTTGAAGACCTTAAGTAGTCAGTTCCGATGCATGCCTCTCATTCAGGCAAAGCCACGTATGTCAGAGTGGATATCTGTATAGTTCTGAGAGCAGTACTTGGTTTGCAGTAAGTGCTATGCAATTGCTAAATGCATAAATAAGTAAATTATGCCCTACATGTACTTGGCGTCCTGGACCAGGCTTTGATTTACTTGTCCTCCTTTTCACCTTTATGAAGACCTTTGTTATGGGCCATAGTCAGAGGTGTGCTGGGGCTGGCTTGCACTGCCTTACATTTACTTGGTAAAATTTCAAGAGTTGTGTGAGCTGATTCTTAACCATAGCCATAATGAAAATTTTAATTATATAAACTTGTAAGTAAATAACTTATTTTTCAAAACCAGAGTAATACATACTCAAAACTCATCACTTCCCAATGACTTTTCTACATTTTAATATTACCTCTGTGTTGAGGTTATTTATGACTATTGTCTCTATATCACAGGTTGCTCAGAGCCACAGGGTAGCACATGGCAATGGTTCCTTCTACGGCTGTCTTTTTTTCAGTGGAGGGAAAGGGAAGCCTCACGCTGTTTTATATATTACCTTACATGAGAAATGGTCTTCCAACTACTTCCACTGAAATCTTTTCCTTTTAGAAATATTGTTTAATATAAAATACAAAAAGTACATAAACATAACTATATAATTTAGTAATTAAGTTTTGGTAAATACCCGTGAAACTGCTACCCAGGTTAAGGAATAACACATGATCAGCATCTCAGAAACACCTAATAGGCACCTCTCCCCAGATGGAGGCAACCACTCCTCTGACTTAATCTTGCTTGTCTTTCTTTATAGTTTTGTCACTTCTTCCCATATAACTCCTCATCATAGTTTATTTCTGATTTGGAATTTTTTAAAGTTTATTAATTTTTTGAGAGAGTTTATTAATTTTTTAGAGCATTTATTAATTTTTGAGAGAGAAAAAGATAGCGTGAGTGGGGGAGGGGCAGAGAAGGAGAGGGAGAGAGAAAATCTTAAGCAGGCTCTGCACTGTCAGTACAGAGCCAGCCCCCCATGTGGGGCTCGAACGCAGGAACCTGAACAGTGAGATCATGACCTGAGCTGAAATCAAGAGTTGGAAGCTCAACCGACTGAGCCACCCCAGTGCCCCGGATTGAGAATTTTATATCACTAAAATTATATAATATGCACATGTGTAGCTTTTGTCCTTTTCCATGTTATTGGTATGTGCTTCAGACATGTTGTCATTTTTGTTAAAACACTAATGCTTAAATTCTTGTGATTAGCAGGCAGTTGGTCAATTTGAATTAACTTATCCCATGAAGTAGAGGTGAAATTCAACTGAAGTGGTGAAAAGGAGGACCTGCTGCATTCCAGGTGCTTCCAGGCCCTAACTGCCCTCAGGCTCTTTCCATTTTCTTTTCTTGAAGCCAGGCCACCAGAGCTAAAGCACTCAGCCATTCTGTGCAATGGCCTGGTTACCTGCTCTCCGAGCCTCCTCTCCTGTGCTCTCAGAACCAAAGTTCTACACAGGTATAGACCCCACGGTAATCTTCTAAGGGAAATACCAGCCTGATGGCAGTTGGCTGTAGCCTGGGGAGCCCAGGTAGGCACTTGGCATCTACTTGTAGGTTGCCAGTATTGCAGACAGGAATGCTTCCCCTCTCACCCTGTGTTGGGGTCCAGGCCTGCTCTGGTTGGGCAATATGTAGGGATGGAAGTGGTATGTCAGCACCATGGTGGGTGGCTGGCAAGCTGGTCAGTGCCAGAGCGGCTTCCTTGTGGTATCAATTCTGAACTTCTTGGGGCCAGGCAGAGGGCACAATGAGCCAAAGCCAGCCTTCTGAAGTCCTTGAAAAGAATCTGTGTGCAGGAAGGGGGAATCTGGGGAGCTGATGTGCATAGGTACTTAGTAATCAAAAAGAATTTCTCCTTTAATCTTAGAGCAGAATTCTGGAGTCTCTTTGGTATTCCAGGAATAACTTCTGCATTGAGGAAAGCTTACAGAGTTCCCCAGGGAATTACTGGGGCAGTTTCAGGAATGTTGACATACTGCGTAGCACTCAAAGGAGTTGTGGCTTTGGCCTTTACCAATGACTAAGGAAGTAACTAGGTATTTTAACATTGCTGCAACTGTACAGGTATGCAGTGGCCAAATACCAGTGTATATGGTGGGGAACAGAGTTCCTGTTCTTTAAGGACTCTTAATTCTTCATGCTGGTTTTCAAATGCACAGATCTCACTTATTGTGGAGCCAAAAAAATCAAAACAAAACTTACCCACTTGACTGTTACAGTCTCTAGCTATCATTTTATTTTTTCTGCCATTGTTCACAGCAAGACTTCTCAGTTGAAAGATCTATACCAATGGCCTTAATTTTCTTACCATTAGTACCCTTCTTAATGCCTTCTAATCCAATTGTCTTCCCAGAGTCAAGAAGACACTGAAACTAAGAATGAGCTATCTCAGGAATAGAGCTACTAGAGAGAAAGGAGGAGTTCCTGGTAGTTACAGGTATGATTGTGTAGTAGAGACAAATTAAGACAAATGGAAAACCCATTCAAAAGCTCCAACAAACATCCAATACGAGTTCCAAAAATAGAGAATCGGATAAAAAGAAGAGATGGGAAAAAAAATTTTTTTTTTCTCAGAATAGATTACATGAATGATCATTGAAAGGGCCTATGAAATGCCATAATAGTAGTTTCTAACATCTTACATCAACTATATCCTTGGTAAATTTCGGAAAATGATGAACAAAAACAAGACTCTAAAAATTATTCATAGAAAAACTGTTTACCAGCAAAAGAAAAGGAAATACATTGATTGATTTCAGACTTTCTATCAATAGGCATAAATGCAAGAAGATAATGGTTCAATAAGTTCTGAAAGGAAACATTTTATTCTAGAATTCTGTATCTAGTCAAAAAGACATTTCTGGAAAAGCAAGGAGTCCAAAATTTTTTTCCTCTCATTTGCTTTTTCTGAAACATTTATTTGAGGATGTGTCAAAAAAAAGTGAAAGCAAATCCAAGAGAAAAGAGAATATATAATCCAACAAACATTCAAACTAATCTAGTAACATGAAAAAGTCCTAGAATAACTCAAATTACAACATGAAGCCCAAGATTTCAGAAAGAATGTCTTTAAGAAGAAAGTGAAATGATATTACAATATTTCATCATCAAGAAGTTATGTCATTTTATAGATAAGATTATTATTTGTCTTAATGACAAGAAAGACAATTAGCTCTGGAAAAAGGAACTGTTTAAAAAAATTATAACCCAAATGTCGAACAAACTGAAGTGGGACGTGTTTTTGAGAAATACATACATTTAAGAAAAGTGCATTTGCTTGACCTTCATGGTTCAAATATTTTCTTTCCACACAGGGTTGACTGAGATTAGGGGTTTGACGAGAAGTTTACATGTGAAAACACTAGAAGGTACAGTAATTACTCAAGCATTAGTACCTTCTGCATTATCCCCACCCCAACTCCTAGCACTTCTAACTAACTTTTGACAAAGCTTGTATTTTAAACAAGCATACAAACTTCCCAGGTATATAAATGATTTTCAATCATTTAAAATAATTGTTAAATTTCCCTTTGAAAAGAAATAAAAGGAGCTTGGCCAGATATATAATCAAATGATTACATTGAGGTGTGTACAAAGTTCTAAAGCATAAATAATATTTAAAGAGAAAAAAATTCTTTTTGGTGGGGATTTTTTTAATGTTCTGAATACCTTAAAAGAATAATGTTGTAACTGGAAATACAATATTAGAACACAAGTACCTGTTCTCTTTAAAGGAAAAGCAGTATATCATAACAGACCAAAGTGATACATTTATGATTGCTTTACTCTTTTTTTTTCTTCCTTTACAGCAAAGCATATATTCCCACTGCTCTGTTACTGTAGACATTTCAAGGAGATTGGTGTGTTTCAATAGGTTTCCTGTCCTCCCTTCAAAAGAAGCAGAGTGTACGAAAAATCCTAGGCAGATCATTAAAATTGTAATAATACCCCTATGCGGAAGATGAAAGAGGAAAACTCTGCCTCATGCTGGATTTATTTTTAGTACCTAGTGATGTGTTTTTGTATGGTACTTGGATCAGGTCATCCCAGAAGGAAAGGATCACATTAACATTGGTGTTTGCAGTGAGACAGAATATTATTTAGTGGGACTACAACCTTTGAAACATAGATGAAAATGAATGGAGATGATCCTACATCAAATCCCATTTATTGAAACCAGCTATTTTGGCTAGTGATGTGCCTGACAATTCAATGTAAACTCATCTCTTTTTAAGCAATTTATTGCCCAATTTCAGATAGCAATCTATTGCTTGATGCATGTCAGACCACATGCAAAGTATCCATCAGACTCGCCTGAGAGTCTTACAGTCATAATTTATTCCCTTCCACATAATAGAGCCCTAATCTTCTCTCAGATTTTTCTAAAAATGCAAAGTCAATAGAGATAGATATCCTATCTGCTAATAAGAGGTAGCTCAGTTATTGATGGCTCTGTTTCTTCAAGTGATTCTTAAGCTGCGGCCCCTTCTTTTTGCTTCTGCCTGACTTTCCCAGTTCTTCCATTTCTTTTTTTTTTTTTTTTAATTTTTTTTTCAACGTTTATTTATTTTTGGGACAGAGAGAGACAGAGCATGAATGGGGGAGGGTCAGAGAGAGAGGGAGACACAGAATCGGAAACAGGCTCCAGGCTCTGAGCCATCAGCCCAGAGCCCGACGCGGGGCTCGAACTCACGGACCGCGAGATCGTGACCTGGCTGAAGTCGGACGCTTAACCGACTGCGCCACCCAGGCGCCCCACCAGTTCTTCCATTTCATTAGAGCCTGGTCAGAGTGGGATTTGAGGAATACAGAGGTGGCAAAATGAAGGCAAGCTAATTTTCATATTGGGAGCTTTGGGAAAAGTTTGAGGAGGAAGTTGTAGAAAAGATCTGGAAACCAGAAATTTGCATTTCATTTCATCCACCATTGGCATTGAATGATTAGCTTTGAATGTTCATGTAAGAACAGTATTTTCACAATGGCCATAAAAAAATAAATCATGCTATTCAAAAATGTTAATAGACAATGTTCTTTTTTGCTGACTTTGTGATTTGGGGCAAGATACCTAACTTACTTGGCTTTACTCTCATTCACAAAAACAGTGGCTATTTCCTTGGGTGGTGGGGAAGATGAACTGAGATAAATTATAAAAACATGTTTATAATGGTAACTGTGCATGTGAAATATAAATACAATATCACATATTATATGATTTAAATACTTACATGATTAGGGTAATGTAAATGTATGACCTTAAAAAAATTTTTTTTTAATGTTTATTTTTGAGAGAGACAGGGACAGAAGGCGAGTGGGTTAGGGACAGAGAGGGAGACACAGAATCTGAAGCAGGCTCCAGGCTCTGAGCTGTTAGCACAGAGCCCAACGCGGGGCTCAAACTCACAAACTGCAAGATCATGACCAGAGCTGAAGTCAGATGCTTTACGACTAAGCCACCCAGGCACCCCTTGTTAGATTTTAATTTAAAGATGTGTTATATGTTCCAAGTTTCACCTCTAAGCAATTGAATATCTCAGTAAAAGATAAGTTTCACCAAATTTCTTTCTAGAATGTCAGCACAAAGTGCTAAGCTTGCTTTAATTTCATTTATACTTCCCTTTTTCTTTTCTGTCCATCTCAATAACCAATCCTCACTCTTCTTCCCCTATTGATATATACCTGCTGCAGGTTTTGGCTGCGGAGACTTGAAGTCAGTCACAAATTTGTGCAACTGAATTTTGCTCTCAGGAATGCCAGTTTTCTTTAATTTAAAAATACAAGAATTCTTTTAAATAATTTTTATAATTGCTATAGTCATAGAAAATGATGTCTGAAAAAGTGTAAAATGTTCCTTCGCTAAAGTATTGCATGTTCAAAGCTTCAAAGCACATGACTATACATCTATAGTACCATTCTTTTGAGGACTTTTATTTTTAGAATCAGTTACACCAGATTATTTTCTTGATCAGGCACAATATTTTTATTTGTTCTCTTCTTCTACAATTTCAATAGAATTATGTTGTCATTATTATCCTGCTTTCCATGTGTCTTAATATCTCCATGTTTTGCAACTCTCTGGTCTCTCTGCTTCAGTCTGAGTAATTTGTGTGTGTGTCTGTGTGTGTACTAGTCATTAATTCTCTGTTCAGCTGTGTTTTATTTTCAGTCTAGCCCATTGAGCTTTTGATCTCAATGTTATCTGTTTCCTTTCTATAAGTTTTATTGCGACTATATCTGTCATTCTTAGCAATTTCTTTTTGATAGATGATCTCTGGTTTTATCTATTTCCTTAATCACTTTGTATGTAGTTCTGCATTTTATAGCTACATTTGCAATCTCGATAGCCCTTGGATCAGTTATTTCCTCTCTTTCTTCCAGTCAATGGTGGCTGGCTTTCAAGTGCGTCTGGCATCAAATAGTGTGAGTTTCTTGCTTAATCCTTCATGCCTAAGGTGAAACGTTGAGAAACTATTCTGTAGAGGATTTCCATTCATTTCTTTTTTTAAAAAGATTTCACTTTTTTAAGAGTAATCTCTACACCCAAGATGGGGCTCAAATTTACAACCTTGAGATCAAGAGTTGCATGCTTTACTGACTGTGCCAGCAAGGTGCCACAAGGATTTCCATTTTTTTCTGCTGATGGCACCCCTACCCCAACCTGGGACTAACTAGGCTCTGCATGTAAGATCCAGTCCTTTTTCAAGACTCCTATTGACCCAAGGCTGACTTAAGTCTGAGCTTCCAGACAGCGCTGAGACTATAGAGCTGTCCTCCAGGAACTATGCTCCTGGATGTTTGCTATCAATCCTAGCCCATGTGACTTTTTAAAGAGAGTATATCCTTGGGAAACATTCCTATTCCTATGAGGCTAGCAATATTTTAAATAGTATGCTATTTTCTTTTTCTTTTCTTTTAAAGTTTATTTATTTTGAGAGACAGAGCGAGTGGGGAGGGGGATGTGTGAGAGAATCACAAGCATGCCCCAAGCTGTCAGCACAGAGCCCAACCAGGGGCTCGAACCCACGAACTGTGAGATCATGACCTGAACTGAAACCAAATTGGTTGCTTAGCCGACTGAGTCACTCAGGTGCCCTAAATGGTATGTTATTTTCAAACTTCAGTTGTTCTGTGGAGGGATGTTTCTTTGAATCTTCTAATCAGTCATGTTGTTGGAAAAGAAATCTATTAAATCTAACACACCTCACAGGAAACCTGAACATGCTTTGCTTTATCATTTGTGAGTGTTTAGTTGTTGTTTGGGTGAGTACTTGTTAGATAAATGACATCTATCTATCTGTCTAGCGTTTATCTCATTGTTTTCATAAAGCTTTAAATGATAATATTATCTGTAAACCTGGAACAAAGTCAGATTTTAAAAGTAAACATATATTCAATATTTGTTTCATTATTTTGCTTCATCATTTACATATATCTCTTTTAATATGCCAAGTATTTAATTTGTCTAAAAAAATGGGCACATAGGATCAAAAATAGTTGTAAAAAAACCTGTTGTTAGGGTGCCTGGGTGGCTCTGTTAGTTAAGCATCTGACTCTTGATTTCGGCTCAGGTCATGATCTCCCGGTTCATGAGTTCAAGCCCTGCATAAGGCTCTGGGCTGACAGTGAAGAACCTGTTTTTGATTCTGTCTCCCTCTCTCTCTCTGCCCCTCCTCAGCTTGCTCTCTCTCTCTCAAAGTAAATAAAAATAAACTTAAAAAACAAAAACAAAAAAACTGTTGTCAGTTATCTCACTGAAAACCTCAGCATGCACTGCCTGATGAGTATTTAGTGGTGGCTTGGGTGGGTGCTTATTAGATAAAATGACATCATAACAAAAATGAGGTAAAAGAATATCTGAAAATAGAAAGATAAGGAAGATTGTTGGAGGAAACTGAGGATCATCATACAAAGACTTGAACTATGTCTATTAAAAAGGAAATAAAAACTGTATATTTCCAAGCCACTCAACAAACGGAGTTAATCTAAGGCCAAAGTGAGGAGGGCGGGGGGGTGGGGGTGGGGGGGGAGATGTGTCCTCAGATACAGTCCAGGGCTGATGCAGCTGAACACACAGTACATCTCTTTCCAGGAATCAAGCCAGCTCATATCAAATGGCAGATTGAAAACTTCAGTAAAACTACTAAAGTATTTTAATTTGAAAATTTATAATATCATCGGTTCCTATAAAACAATCATCTCCCTAAGCCTTTAAAATAAAAATCTTCTATTAAAATAAAATAAAATAAAATAAAAATCTTCTATTGAAATGAACTTTTCTAATATGTTCAATAATTACTGTGCTATGCTACAGGGTGGGACAAACTCGTATTCTCAGAAGCCTGCTCTTTAAAGTATGTAAAAAATCCTAAGGAAATCCAAAATGAAATCCCAATAAAAAGAGAAAGCTCATAATCAAGAAGTCTAAATTTTACAGGTTTTCTTTCACCTAAAACGAGTTCTCAAAATATATGGAGGTTTCAGCTCATGAGAAGGATTGTGGAGTGACTTGCAGGAAGTTGTGTTTCCAAAGTGCTGATTCTGAATCTGTAACTGGTTTTTAAATTTGAATGGATTGAACTTTTATTTGATAATAATAGTCATATAATGACCATGTACTAGATCCCAAGGAATTCCAAAACAAGTAAGACACAGATCCTCTGCCTTTCATTTTCTTGCAGTCCAGCAAATTATAAAGAAGTAATCAAGGTGCAAATTTTATGACACATGAAGGGTAAAGAAGGGCCTATTTGTGCATTTGACAAGATAAGTCCTAGTTAATACACATACATGTAGATATAGATTTATAAAGCTTATATTTTAATAAAGTGTGAATGAATATACAAAAAATATTAACTGAGTGGTTATTTCTGGGTGGTGGGTTTAAATGTAAATTTTACTTTCTCTTTTGTCTCTTTAAACATATGTTCTGTAATAAACATAAATTACATCTCAATAATCATTAAAATTGTATTGTTTAAGGGGTGCCTGGGTAGCTCAATTTGTTGAGTGTCCAGCTTTGGCTCAAGTCATGATCTCACAGTTTGTGAGTTCGAGCCCCGCGTCGGGCTCTGTGCTGACAGCTCAGAGCCTGGAGCCTTTTTCAGATTCTGTGTCTCCCTCTCTCTCTGCTCCTCCCCCGCTCTGTCTCTGTCTCTGTCTCTCAAAAATAAAGATTAAAAAAAATTAAAAAAAGAAAGAAAGAAAGAAAAAAAATTATATCTTTTAAGTATTCAACAAGGAATGACAATGACCTTTTTAGGGAGGGTTTAAAGCGCTGTCTTATTTATTTTAATTTATTTTATTTTTTTTAAATTTAATTTATTTATTTTAAGAGATAGAGAGACTCCAAAAGCTAAGATGGTGGCGCAGCAAAGGTTTTGGCTTCTCTCATCCCTGAAACGCAGCTAGATCAGCACCAAACCATTTTACACATCTACAAAATTGATCTGAGGATTAACACAACAATCTGCATAACTTCAGCCACAGAACTTGGCAGGTACATGGCATGGAGCGGTGAACTGGGGAGAGAGAAGACTTGGAGGGTAGAGAGCTGTTTTTGCAGACAGAGGAGAGAAAGTGGGGGAGAATGTGGCACATCAAGAGAGTATAGGAAAAGCACTCCCCCTGAAAGTAGCTGGAGAGAAAGAGAAAGAGTGCAAACACTCACAAGAGACTGAACAAGAAATCTGTTCCCCAAAACCATTGACAGGGAGAAAGGAGAGGGTTTCAATACCATTAGTACTCTATAAACAGGGGAGTGCAGAGTCAGAAATTCCAGAGCTCAGTACCTGGCGGTGCTCTGGTGGGAGGAAGGGTGAATCCCCAGGAACAGGCAGAGAGATCTAAGGGGTCCGTGGGCCACAAAGGAAGAAGCGGCTCCCTGGGTTGCAGGGCCTTTGGTAGAGGCCATACGGCTTCCGCAGAGGCAAAGATCCCAGTGGACCCCAGAGAACAGCCATGTTTGCTGGTATTGGAACAAAGACTCCAGAGTGTGGTGAAACTTGGTGCCCCGGCTGTGTGGTGTGATTTGCCATAAAGTCAGAGCCTTTGCTGCTACACAATTGCATGAGCTTTTTCTGGGGCAAGCTGGCACCCGGCCACAATCTTTGAACCTCTGTGATCCACATGATCATTCCCTGGTGTAAGCCAGCACCTGGCCATTGCTCAGCAAGTCCCTCCCCCAGTGGGTCTGAACAGGTCTAAGCAGCAGTGTTCTCAGAAGAGAGGAGTTTGGAAACACAGCCCCATCTAAGATAAATTTGGGAGGGTGGTGCCACTTGGCAGGCTGACAGTTTGGACACAGATAGTGAAGAAGCAAGGAGTGGATAGAAGCCCCAGACAAAGGAAGGGTGCTTGATTGTGGGTGGGTGGGAGTGCAGAGTTCCTGTAATAGAAACTAGGAAGCTGGGTGATGCCATTTTCATCTGTCCCATATGCACATACATGCACATGCGTGTCACACTGATCCACCACAGTAAGCTAAGCAGTGCTACCTAGTGCAGAACAGAGCCATTACACTAACCCCACCCATGTGCACCCTCCAAGCACATGGCCTGGAGGACCACCACAAGTCTCTCCTCCTGCTTAGTGTACAACTATAGAGTCCTTCGTAGTTTGAGTTCTAGGGGAAACTGGGTGTAATTTCATTTGGGTTTCATACTGTTTACTGGTTCATCCGTTCATTTTGTTTGTTTTGTTTTATTTTGCTTTGGTTTAAAAATTTTTTTTTTCTATTTTCCTGTCTTTTTCTTGGATACAGAAAGAAAAACATTTATTTTTATTTTATTTAGGTTAGTTCTATTTTTAATTTTTTGAGGAACCTCCATACTGTTTTCCACAGTGGCTGCCCCAGCTTGCATTCCCACCAACAATGCAAGAGATCCTTTTTCTCCACATCCTTGCCAATATCGGTTGTTGCCTGAGTTGTTAATGTTAGCCATTCTGACAGGTGTGAGGTGGTATCTCATTGTGGTTTTGATTTGTATTTCCCTCATGATGAGTGATGTGGAGCATTTTTTCATGTGTCGGTCTGCCATCTGGATGTCTTCTTTGGAGAAGTGTTTATTCATGTCTTTTGCCCATTTCTTCACTGGATTATTTGTTTTTTGGGTGTTGAGTTTGATAAGTTCCTTATAGATTTTGAATAATAACCCTTTATCTGATATGTCGTTTGCAAATATCTTCTCCCATTCTGTCGGTTGCCTTTTAGTTTTGCTGATTGTTTCCTTCACTGTGCAGAAGCTTTTTGTTTTGATGAGGTCCCAACAGTTCATTTTTGCTTTTGTTTCCCTTGCCTCCAGAGACGTGTTGAGTAAGAAGTTGCTGTGGCCAAGATCAAAGAGGTTTTTGCCTGCTTTCTCCTCAAGGATTTTGATGGCTTCCTGTCTTACATTCAGGTCTTTTACCCATTTTGAGTTTATTTTTGCATATGGTGTAAGCAAGTGGTCGAGCTTCATTCTTCTGCATGTTGCTGTCCAGTTTTCCCAGCACCACTTGCTGAAGAGACTGTCTTTATTCCATTAGCTATTCTTTCCTGCTTTGTCAAAGATCAGTTGGCCATATGCTTGTGGGTCCATTTGTGGGTTCTCTATTCTGTTCCATTGATCTGAGTGTCTATTCTTGTGCCAGTACCATGCTGTCTTGATGATTACAGCTTTGTAGTATAGCTTGAAGTCTGGGATTGTGATGCCTTCTGCTTTGATTTTCTTTTTCAAAATTGCTTTGGCTATTCAGGGTCTTTTCTGCTTCCATACAAATTTTAGGATTGTTTGTTCTAGCTCTGTGAAGAATGTGGTGTTATTTTGATAGGGATTGCATTGAATGTGTAGATTGCTTTGGGTAGTATCGACATTGTAACAACATTTGTTCTTCCTATCCAGGAGCATGGAATCTTTTTCCATTTTTTTTCTGTCTTCTTCAATTTCTTTCATAAGGTTTCTATAGTTTTCAGTGTATAGATTTTTCACCTCTTTGGTTAGATTTATTCCTAGGTATTTTATGGATTTGGATTATAAATGGGATTTATAAATGGGATTGATTCCTTGATTTCTCTTTCTGCCGCTTCATTGTTGGTGAATAGGAATGCAACCAATTTCTGTGCATTGATTTTATATCCTGTAACTTTGCTGAATTCATGAATCAGTTCTAGCAGTTTTTTGGTGGCATCTTTTGGGTTTTCCATATAGAGTATCATGTCATCTGTGAAGAGTGAAAGTTTCACCTCCTTCTGGCCAGTTGGGATGTCTTTTATTTCTTTGTGTTGTCTGATTACAGAGGCTAAGACTTCCAATACTATGTTGAATAACAGTGGCGAGAGTGGACATCCTTGTCTTGTTCCTGACCTTAGGGAGGAAGCTCTCAGTTTTTCCCCATTGAGGAAAACATTAGCATTGGGTCTTTCATATATGGCTTTTATAATCTCAAGGTATGATCCTTCTATCCCTACTTTCTTGTGGGTTTTTATCAAGAAAGGATGCTGTATTTTGTCAAATGCTTTCTCTGCATCTATTGAGAGGATCATATGGTTCTTGTCCTTTTATTGATGTGATGAATCACATTGATTGTTTTGTGGATATTGAACCAGCTCTGCATCTCAGGTATAAATCCCACTTGGTCATGGTGAATCCTTTTTTTAATGTATTGTTGGATCTGGTTGTGTAATATCTTGGATTTTTGCATCCATGTTCATCAGGGAAGTTGGTCTATAGTTCTCCTTTTTAGTGGGGTTTCTGTCTGGTTTTGGAATCAAGGTAATGCTGGCTTCATAGAAAGAGTTTGGAAGTTTTCCTTCCATTTCTCTTTTTTGGAACAGATTCAAGAGAATAGGTGTTAACTCTTCCTTAAATGTTTGATAGAATTCCCCTGGAAAGCCATCTGGCCCTGGACACTTGTTTTTTGGGAGATTTTTGATTACTAAGTCAATTTCCTTACCGGTTATGGGTCTGTTCAAATTTTCTATTTCTTTCTGTTTCAGTTTTGGTAGTGTATATGTTTCTAGGAATTTGTCCATTTCTTCCAGATTGCCCATTTTATTGGCATATAATTGCTCATAATATTCTCTTAATATTGTTTTTGTTTCTGTTGTGTTGGTTGTGATCTCTCCTCTTTCATTCTTGATTTTATTTATTTGGGTCCTTTCCTTTTTCTTTTTGATCAAACTGGTAAGTGGTTTATTAATTTTGTTAATTCTTTCAAAGAACCAGCTTCTGGTTTTGTTGATCTGTTCTACCATTTTTTTTTTTTTGGTTTTGATAGCATTGATTTCTGCTTTAATCTTTATAATTTCCTGTCTTATGCTGGTTTTGCATTTTATTTGCTGTTCTTTTTTCAGCCTTTAAGGTGTAAGGTTACATTGTGCACCTGAGATCTTTCTTCCTTCTTTAGGAAGGCATGGATTGTGATATACTTTCCTCTTATGACTGCCTTTCCTCTGTCCCAGAGGTTTTGGGTTGTAGTGTTATCATTTTTTTTTTTTTTTTTTGCTTCCATGAACTTTTAATTTCCTCTTTAACTTCTTGATTAGCCCATTCATTCTTTAGTAGGATGTTCATTAGTCTCCTAGTATTTGCTACCTTTCCAAATTTTTTCTTGTGGTTGATTTTGAGTTTCATAGTGTGGTCTGAAAATATGCATGATATGATCTCCATCTTTTTTGTACTTGTTGAAGGCTGACTTGTGATGCAGTATGTGGTCTATTCTGGAGAATGTTCCATGTGCACTGGGGAAGAATGTACATTCCACTGCTTTAGGATAAAATGTTCTAAATATATCTGTGAAGTCCATCTAGTCCAGTGTGTCCTTCGAAGCCATTGTTTCCTTGTTGATTTTTTGATTAGATGATCTGTTCATTGCTGTGAGTAGGGTGTTGAAACCCCCTACTATCATGGTATTATTATCAATGAGTTTCTTTGGTTTGTGATTAATTGATTTGTATATTTGGGTGCTTTCACATTTGGTGCATAAATGTTTACAATTGTTAGCTCTTCTTGGTGGATAGACGCCTTAATTATGAGATGCCTTTCTTCATCTCTTGTTATAGTCTTTATTTTAAAGTCTAGCTTGTCTGATAGAAGTATGGCTACTCTGGCTTTCTTTTGGAGACCATTAGCATGATAGATGGTTCTCCAACCCCTTACTTTCAATCTGAAGGTGACTTTAGGTCTAAGTGGGTCTCTTGTAAACAGCATATAGATGTATCTTATTTCTTATCCATTCTGTTACCGTATGTCTTGATTGGAGCATTTAGTCCATTGCTGTTTAGAGTGAGTACTAAAAGATAGGAATTTATTGCCATTATGTTGCTTGCAGAGTTGGAGTTTCTGGTGGTGTTCTCTGGTCCTTTTTAGTCTTTGTTGCTTTTGGTCTCTATTTTTTTATTTTTTACTTATTTTTTGTTTTTTTTTCATCTTTTCTCCCTTCAGAGAGTCCTCTTTAAAATTTCTTGCAGGGCTGGTTTAGTGGTCACGAACTCCTTTAATTTTTGTTTGTCTGGGAAACTTTTTATCTATCCTTCTATTTTGAATGATAGCCTTGCTGGATAAAGAATTCTTGGCTGCATATTTTTCTGGTTCAGCACATTGAATATATCCTGCCACTCTTTTCTGGCCTGCCAAGTTTCTGTGCATAGGTTTGCTGCAAACCTGATCTGTCTTCCCTAGTAAGTCAAGGACTTATTTTCCCTTGTTGCTTTCATGATTCTCTCCTTGCCTGAGTATTTTGTGAATTTGGCTATGATATGCCTTGTTGATTGTGTTGTTTTTGATGAATCTAATGGGAGTTCTCTGTGCTTCCCGAATTTTGATATCTGTGTTTTCCCCCAGGTTATGAAAGTTTTCCGCTATGATTTGCTCACATCACACTGCTACCCCTATTTCTCTCTCTTCCTCCTCTGGGACCCCCCTATGATTCTGATGTTGTTCCTTTTTAATGAGTCACTGATTTCTTTAATTTTTAAATTGTGCTCTTTTGCCATAATTTCCCTTTTTTTTTCCTGCTTCATGATTCTCCATAAGTTTGTCCTCTATATTGCCAATTCTCTGCTCTGCCTCATACCTCCTTGCTGCTGTGGCCTCCATTCGAGATTGCAGCTCAGTTATAGCATTTTTTATTTTATCCTGACTAGCTTTTACTTCTTTTATCTCCACAGAAAGGGATTCTCATCTGACTCCAGCTAGTATTCTTATTATCCTGATTATAAATTCTGGTTCAGACATCTTGCTTCTATCTGTGTTGGTTAAGTGCCTGGCTTTCGTTTTTTCCTGCTCTTTCTTTTGGGGTGAATTCCTTTGTTTCATCATTTTGAAAGGAGAAAAGAATTAATGAGGTAAAAAAAATTAAAATTAAAAAAATTAAAATTGAGAAAATATTAAAATTAAAAAATTAAAAACAAACACACACACACGAATGAAATAAATGATGCTAGATCCTAGGTGTGTTTTGGTCTGGGTGTTGGAAGGGGCTTGATAGGTTAGAGAAAAAATGGGAAAGAAAAAAAAGGAAATCATTTGAAAATTTGAAAAAATGAATACACTGAAGTAGACTAAAATGAAATGATGGAAGTAAAATAGAATTTGAAAAAATTTACACAAAGGTAAAAAATATAGTAGAAAAAATTTAAAGAAAAATATTTTTAATAAAAATTGAAAATAAAAACGAATTTTTCTCTTTCTATATTCAAGAAAAAGAAAATAAATGAAAAAGAAAAAAAGAAAAAAAAAGCAAATTGAATAGATGGACTGGCGAACAGACTGATATATGACGGAAATCACTTCGTTTTCCCCTAGAAGTCAAACTATGAAGCGCTTTATAGCCCATAAACTAAGCAGGTGGAGAGACTTGTGTTCCTGAAGAGTGAGGCTCCGTTTTCCACTAGATGGCGCTGCTTAGCTTACTGGGAGGAATTGTGGCACCTGTAGGCACATATGCGCACGCGCGGTAGCAGTAAAAATGGCGTCACCCAGCTACCCATTCTGTTCTCCCGGATCGGCAGTCGCGCACCCGTCCTGTGTCTTCGGCTTCCGTCCACTACCCGCTTTTACACAGTTCATGACCAAGCCCTAGGCAGCACCTCCCTCCTGACTTTGTCTCAGATGCGGCTGCCTTCCCAGACCCTCCACTTCTGAGGGATTGCGGCTTTGACCCACTCCACTTGTCTGTGGGAGGGTCTCACCGTCGCAATGACGTGGTGCCAGCCACACCCAGGAACATTTGTGAGTCTGCTGCTGCCGATGCCCAGGGACTGCGGCTAGGTGCCAGCCTGCCCCAGAAAAAGTTCGCGAGATAGTGTAGCAGCAGCATTTCAGGAATTATGGAAAATCACAACACACGTCTGGCACCAGGCTTCACCATTAAAGACCTTGTTCCAGCACCAGCGAATGTGGTTGTTCTCCCAGGTCCACTGGGGCCTTGCGTTTGGGGGACCCACACAACCTTTACTAGGTGTCATCCCAGCAGAGGAACCGCCTCTCCCCATGTGGCCTGAAGAGCCCGGGACTCCACTCTGCTCCTGGGGATTCGCCCTTCCCATCAGAGCACCACCAGGTATTGAGCTGCGGAGTTTCAGACTCTGCGCTCCCCCTGTTTATAGTCTTAAAGGAATTTGAACCCTCTCCTTTCTCCTTTCTCCCTTTTTAGTTCAGTCCCTGCGGCTGTTTCCACTTCCTCTGCAGCTGCTTTTGGGGCGGGGTTCTTTTCTTGTATTCTCTCCACTGTTTCCATCGTCCTCTCTCCATCCGCAAAAGCACCTCCCTCCCTGCTCTCTGCCGCTTTTCTCTCACCCAGTTCACCTCTCCGTGCAGTGTATCTGCTGAGTTCTGTGGTTCAGGTTGTGCAGATTGTTGTGTTAATCCTCAGATCAGTTTTCTAGGTGTGCAGGATGGTTAGTGTTGGTCTGGCTGCTTTTCATGGACGCCAGACACACAAAAAGCTTCCATACTGTTCCCAGGAGCTGCTTCTTTGAAAGAGTTACAAAATTGATAAACCCCTAGGCAGATTGATCAAAAGAAAAAGGAAAGGACCCAAGTAAATAAAATCAAGAATGAGAGAGGAGAGATCACAACCAGCACCCCTAAAGCACTGTCTTTTAAATTGTGGCCCCCAACATAGACTGGATGCTTCTTGCTATGGATACAGTAGTGAATAAGTCATTATAGTTCTACCTTCATTGATCCTAGTTGCCCAGTTGACAAGACAATTAAATGAACAATTGAAAGTGGGGGAAGTATTGGACTGTAATAGAAAATGTACAAGGGTGCCTGGGTGGCTCAGTCGGTTAAGCATCCGACTTGATTTCAGCTGAGGCCATGATCTCCCAGTCTGTGAGATTGAGCCCTGTATTGGCCTCCTCACTGACAGCACAGAGCCTGCTTGGGATTCTCTCTCTCTCTCTCTCTCTCTCTCTCTCTCCATCTCTCTCTCCCCCTCTCTCTCTGCCCTTCTTCTGCTCGTGCTGAGTCTCTCTCTTTCAAAATAAGTAAATAAACATTTAAGAAATGTACACATTTTATGGGAGTTAATAACAATAGCATCAGCTATTTAAAAAATGTAACCTTCACAATGACTCTTAAAAATGCATAACTGTTACCTCCTCCCCATTTTTTTATGCATGAGGAAACCAAGACTTAGAGAGGTTGAAGTAACTTGTTCAAGATTACATAGTTTATGTACCCAAGTGTCATAAGGTCTGCAGCTTATTTTCAGATGGTTTGGCCCAAGGGCAGTGTTGGTTTGTTTTGGCATGTATCAGTACCTCTATCTCTATATGTTATCAGTGTGTCAAACAATTAACTGCTTAGTGTACTTTTCTTTCAAATTTACAAGGGACTATAAAGATCTCCAAAATTGAAAGAAAGGGTACATGACAGGTAAGTGTCGGGATTCAAATCTGAATCTAATACCAAACACACATATTTAACCACTTGGCTACAGACATCTTGTTGTAGGTTGTCTCCTCGTTCTCCTGGCACAGTTACCATTTTATATGGGGAAACAGGAACAACATATATGGAAGAATGTTTCATTGTTGGGGCCTCTGTCAGAACTGCTTTCACTGAGTTGGATTTTTGTGTTGTAATCACAGCTTTCATTAAGAAACTCTTACACAGGGGTGCCTGAGTGGCTCAGTCAGTTGAGCATCCAACTTTGGCTCAGGTCATGATCTCACGGTTGATGGGTTTGAATCCTGTGTTGGATTCTGTGCTGACAGCTCAGAGCCTGGAGCCAGCTTTGGGTTCTGTGTCTCCCTCACTTTCTGCCCCTCCCCCACGTGTGCTCTGTCTCTCTCAAAAAATGAATAAACATTAAAAAAATTAAAAAAAGAAACTCTTACACAAAGCAGTGTCATTAAACTTATTCCTGAAAATGTCTTGTCTGCCACATCCCTCAGGGACCCTTATGTGGGGGACAGGAACTTTTCTCCCTTGTTCTTGATTCCATGTGGAGGAAGCTATAAGGTGTCACACTTCTCACAGTCTTTGCCCCTCACTTGGAGGAATGAATAAATCAGACTGGTGATTTAGGAAGGAAGAACTGGGCAAGGGTTAGGCTCATTCTCTTCTTCTTCTTTTTGGAAGTGAGTCTATCCATAAAATGTGCCCTCAGCCACCCTCTGCCATTCTGGAAGCTGAGTGGTAGAGGGGCAGGCCATGCCTCCACTGGAGGCCACTGGGCAAGGACTGGCTGGGAGAGTCTACCCAATCCTGGGTTCAGTTTTTAAGCTCACTTGTCTACTGATGTAAGTCACGTCAAGCATCAGCTCTATCAGTGATAGTGTTATTTTATCTTCATGGCCTTAGCTTTTGCTCCTTTCTTCTAATTTCTCAGTTGCTACAAAACCTGAGTGCAAAGAACGTTGCTATTTATTGAGCCTCTTAGATACTCTATTAACAGCAACATTCGTATTTTGGATATTAAGAACTGTGGAATATATGTCTCCCTTTTCATTTTCTTCATTATATTGTTCACAATCAAATTTTTACCAAATCAGAATATTTATATATGATTTTACAGTCTACCTATGTTTTATTCCTCCCTGATAATGTATTTTAATTTGTATTTTCTGTAGTTCCAATTTTTTAAAATTTACAATAAACCATTTTGTTATATGTGTGCTCTATATGCCACCTCAAATATTTCTGTGGAAGTAGGAGAAGTTTAAATCACGTAATATTTCCACGATGTACTGACAGGCCTTAGAAACTGGCTGCATGGAGAAAAGGAAGGGGAGAAGTGAATTGGAAGTGATTCAAAATCTCATGTAAGTGACTATAAAAAGATGGCATCACTGTGAGACGTCACCATCTCACAGATGTCAGGTGAGTTTTCAAATGAACAAGGGACGTCTGAGTGAAATACCTAGCAGACAGGGCAAAGCTCAGGAGGTGCTCAGGCAAATGGGAAAATGATACCAAACTGCTAAAAAGTGTATGCGAGGGTGAACACACCCACACACACGCACACACACACATGACACATTTATACTCATTCTTCGGAGGAATCTCCATGTTGGTAGAAAAAAAGAGAAAGGAACACTGGAGAACAAAATGAGAGAATCAGACAAAGAAGGAGGAGAAAGTAACGTTGCCAACCACAGGAACGAGCAGGTAGTAGACACATAAATACTGCGTGTTTTGACAACTGCAAAAGAAAGTTTTAGGAGAGTGATGATTATGAGCCCATGATGACTAGGCAACGATTTCTTTGAAACATTTATTTTAGCTTTTGTTAATTGGTTTACCCCATCCAAAAATATTTATACAGGGCCTAGTATAATACTATATAACTTAGGCTTTGTGCATAACAGGCACTAAATGCAGAATTCGGTGGATGAATGTCAGTAGCTGGGGTGGTTTTCCCCACAAGGCTCGCCCTTAAATTGGAAGGCTGACTGTGAATGTACAGTTTGCGGGTGGGTGTGTCAGCTGGAGTGTGTGAGCAGAAGGTACGTAGCTAAGCTGGCCCCTCTCCTGGATGATTAAATAAGAAGCAACCAATTCTGTGGTATCCACATCTACACTAAGAACCCTGTCCTTTACAGGCATATTGTTCAATTTGCTTAGCAAGAATTTCTTTTATTTCAGTCTGGGGGGAAATGTTCCCGCTGCCAGTCGCTTTGCACACGGGGGAGTGGAAGCTAGTGGGGGAGGGGGCGGAGGGGAGCTGACCGGTGCAGACATTCTGTAGCCGGTCCTTTGATTGCTCAGCTGCTTTCTGCCCACTTCCCGCTCTGATTCCTGAGTTTGGAGCTTCCTCTGGAGCTGGGCTGGCAGGAATGGCTTCCACTTCCACTGCAGCCTTCTCCTCTGCTTGTTCTTGCCGGCAGCCTGTCTCCCCACGTTCTCTTATTCCGTCTGCACAATTCTACCTGCTTTCTATTTTCTAGAAATCATTCCGATCCTTGCTCTGGTAATGTCATTCCTTCCTCTTGAGGTTGCTAAAAATGTATTCTCTTCTTAATTTTTTGCAGTAATTGTTGTTATTTCAATGATCTTTGCAGGAAGGGGTCATCGATGTACGTGTTCAGTCTGCCATCTTGAACTGCAGGTCAATTCTCAAGTTAAAAATATGTCGCCAGGACCTTCACCTTGCTATTGTTTTCCTTGTGAACATTTGAAATGTCTTTATTTCCCAAACTGCATTTATGATGATCAATTAATTATGATGATAAAAAATAAATCCCCTAAAAATTTATTGTTTCTAAGGGCTAAAGTGTCTGATCAGCAAAAGTAAACTATGGCATCAAACTGAATTGATACAATACTGTGAAAGGACAAGAAATTTTTTTTATTTTTAATTTTTTTTAATGTTTCTTTTTGAGAGGGAGAGAGAGACAGAGCACAAGTTGGGAAGGGGCATTGAGAGAGAGGCTCCAGGCTCTGAGTTGTCCGCACAGAGCCCAAATGCAGGGCTTGAACCCATGAACCATGAGATCATGACCTCAGCTGAAGCCAGATGTTCAACTGACTGAGCCACCCAGGCACCCCAAGGACAAGAAATTTGATATTTTTCTTTTCTTTTCTTTCTTTTTTAAAAAATGTTTTGAAGTTTATTTATTTATTTTGAGAAAGAGAGAGAAAAAGAGCACTAGCAGGCTAGAGGCAGAGAGGGTGGGGGGAGAGAGAGACTCCCAAGCAGGATCCTCACTGTCAGTGCAGAGCCCAATGTGGGGCTAGAACTCACGGACGGTGAGATCATGACCCAAGCTGAAATCAAGAGTTGGGCGCTTAATTGACTGAGCCACCCAGGAGCCTCTGACGTTTTTATTTTATAATGCAGTTATTTTGTAGGGAAATATATTATTAATGTCAAGAGCTGATATAGATATTTCAAATATTTACCAAACAATAACACTCTCCTAGACTTTGGATGTACTGGTGAGCAAAATAGATGCCGATAGATGCCTGCTTTCAACGCATTTATAGACTAGTGGGAGAGAAAAGCATTAAATATATACAAGCATAAATAAAGTTGTGATATGTCTTTCAAAGGAAAAGTGTAGGTAATTATGAGGAAGAATAATAAGGGGAGCCTAATTTAGTTTGGAGGAGCAGGAAAAATTCTCTTTAGGGAAGTAATAGTTAAGAAGAAGCCTGAGATATTAGCTAGGCAGAATAGCAGGGGGAATATTGGAGGTGACAGAACAGCAGGCCAGGTGCCCAGTGTGAGAGGATGGGGCCAAGAATGGGGAAGAGTGGCCTAAGATGAGACTGGAGAGAAGGGCAGAGACCAAGTCAAAATCCTGCAGAGTCTTAGATTATACCCTAAGAGCTATTGAAAGGTTTTACCCTTGGCAATAACTTGATCTGGTTTGAACTTTTAAAAGTTTGCTCTTAATAGTTTTGTGAAGAACAAACTGGTAAGTTAGTGCTATTGCAGTAGTGCAGGTGAGAGATGATGGTGGCACGGCTAGAAAATGGCCACGGACACTGGAAGAGGTAGATGAGATATTGAGATAGATTGAATTGAGCTGTATATACATTGTGCTTGAATTGATAGAACTTAGTGATAGTTGTGGTGGGTTGAGGAAAGGGAGGTGTTCTGGATGACTTCTAAGTTTCTTATTTGGGCGACTGGTGAGATTGAAGTGCCACTTACTGAGATGAAGGATAGAGAATAAGGATGAATTTTGGGGACAAAAATTAAGAGTTCAGCTTCTAATTTTTACTTGGAAGAGACAGAAAGACCCTAGTAGAAATATCAAGAAGGCAGTTGTTTATGAGGATCTGGACTCAGAAATGAGATCTTGACTGGAGACATAAATTTGGAAACTGTCATCACATAGATGTTATTTAATACAACAGGAATGGAGGATATCAGGGAGAAAGAGAGAAAAAAGAGGAAGGCCCAAGACTAAGCCCTGAGGACCTCAACATTCAGAGGTTGGATATAAGAGAAGATGCTCTGAGAATTTGAAAAGAGGCAGAGAGGTAGAGAAAAAACAAAACAAAACAAACAAACAAACAAACAAACAACCCAAAACAGGTGAGTCGATGTCTTTCCAAGAGAAGAGAGTATTTTAAAAAGGGAGAAATAAATGATATTTCGCCCCCCCCTTAGAATATTCTTTTTTTTTTTTTTTATTTTTTTTTTCAACGTTTATTTATTTTTGGGACAGAGAGAGACAGAGCATGAACGGGGGAGGGGCAGAGAGAGAGGGAGACACAGAATCGGAAGCAGGCTCCAGACTCTGAGCCATCAGCCCAGAGCCCGACGCGGGCTCGAACTCACGGACCGCGAGATCGTGACCTGGCTGAAGTCGGACGCTTAACCAACTGCGCCACCCAGGCGCCCCATATTCTTAAGAGACCTTCTAAGTTCAAAGATCCACATGACCTTTTTCCTGTAAAAGTTAAAGATGAAGTGAAATCACATTCTAACACCAGGGACAGAGACTCTGGGGGGTGGAGCTGGGCCAGTGGGCAGGTGCTCTTAGTGGTGTGTGTATACTAGCTTAACATACTTACGAAGATGAGCTTCGTGTAGGGTTTTTTTTTTTTTCAACGTTCATTTATTTTTGGGACAGAGAGAGACAGAGCATGAACGGGGGAGGGGCAGAGAGAGAGGGAGACACAGAATCGGAAACAGGCTCCAGGCTCTGAGCCATCAGCCCAGAGCCCAACGCGGGGCTCGAACCCACGGACCGCGAGATCGTGACCTGGCTGAAGTCGGACGCTTAACCGACTGCGCCACCCAGGCGCCCCCTTCGTGTAGGGTTTTAACATATGGTTTGTTAGATCAGCATTGTGGCCAAAGATTACTTTTGTAGTTCCGCAAGTGTGAAAGAAAATGTTAGGTTGAATCACATGACATTGTCATTTGTATGGTAAAAAATGGTCAAATGTATGGCTCAACCTAGTACTTGATATGTGCCTTGCAGTTTATTCTGGAAGCAGCTCCTGGTCATTGTTCAAGTAGTCTCAGTTACTGTGAGCTATGATGCATTAACTTGCACTAAGTTTGATTTTACTTTGTAGTACTGAACATGATATTTTGAATTTTTATCTTCTTTTGCACTTTTTTTGTTAAATGGTTTCAGACAGCTCTACAGAAGGAACTTAATCCAGAATATAGTGAACAGTGTTCAAGTTTTACATGTCCTCCGCTATGGCTTTCAGTAGATCTAAGATGTAAATGTATTGTGTTTCATAGAAACTCATCCTGTTTTTCACAGTTATTTTCCAGTTTTTTCTTAAGGAATGAAAGAAATAGCTCAGAAAGATTCCTGTGGCTATCTTGAAGGATACTAGCTATCCTTTTATTACTCTTGTTAGGCCAAATGATCTTCAGCTATGTTATTAAGAATTTCATAAGAGAGCAAATTTCCAGTGCTTAATGGTGGTCTACTAAAAGGTCTTCATTCTTGAGCAGAATCAGCTATTATGTAGTTTAATTTATCTTTAAGCTTAACTGAGGCTGGCATTGTTTTTTGGCTGACAGGTTAGTAATTTTTGAAAATTGTGAATAGAATCCATGCTCATTAAGATTAGGTATTTTATATATGGATGCATATGTGAGAAAAAAAGAATTTAGCATTTTGTTATTGCTGTAAATAAGTTAAGTGATATTCTAAGTCACGAAGTTTGAGTTATTTTTACTTATGTGCACATGTTTTAAATTTGAAAACTATTATTGAGAAATAAATTGAAATTGAAGTTAGCAAAGACCTATTAGTTTTTTGCTTATAATATAGACAACACATTTGGAAAACAAACATAGATTTAGCATTCACAATCTAGGGACTCTGAAATGATACACACGGTTGCATTTTCTCGAGATTGTGCATGTAGTATCTTTCAGAAGATTAGGAAAACAGAGAAGAGAATAAAGGAAATCAAAACCCCTTGTACTTTTGCTGCCAAGAAAATAAACCCTATTGATGCTATGGTGTGTTTTCTTTCCACAGATATGACAGAATGTGACGGTGTAGACTGTCCTTATTTATTTAGTTTTGTCTTTGCTTTGCTGCAAATGAAAGATAGTATGCAGCTATTTCTTCTTATCTTCTGGAAGGGGTTGAAGATGAAACTTTCCTTACATTCAAGAAAAGAGAAGTGTGTTTTTAATTGTTAAAGATATGGATTGTGGGTTTAATGGACCTTCTGGGTCATTATCAAAGATAAGAGGAGTGTAAGTTTTGAGGAGGAATGGGGTGCCACTGAAGAAAGCCTGAAGGGAACAGATAAGCTGGGGGAACACGTGGCATGGGAGGGTGAGTAGAGAGGATGAGTAAGAGATGTATGTATTAAGATGGGAACTTTTGTTCAGGAAAGGAGAGGACTTAATTTCTGAGAAGCGTCAGAGGAGTGGACCTGACAAAGTGATGCTGTGAAGGGCGTTATTTACCTTACTGGGACATACAATGGACCTGAGTGCCCATGGCTAACAGCCTCTCCTAGCCTCCCAGAGCTCACAGCAAGTGCTGGAGCAGCTTTTCTCTCTTTCCAGTGGGGCCAGAGAAGGGTTTGTTTTGTTTATATTTGGCATCTCATTCATTGTGCAGCAGGACTGATCTTGTTCATGCCACAAGATGTTGCTCTCTGTCCCTGCTTGGCTGTCCCATGTGGACATCTCTCCAACAATGGCCTGGGAGTCTTTCTTCGTTTGGGTTCTTCTAGATGTAAATCCTGATATTGATATTAGAGTAAAAGAAATATATCTGAGGATGATTCTAGGACCTGGTAAGAAGGTGGGAAGGTGAAATAGGGGAAAGGTAACAGACAATAAAGGGAAAAAATTAGAAAATGAAGCGAGTTACCCCTGGATAACTGGAAGTCACTGAGGAACTCTAGGAAGCTGTGTAGAACACACACCTCAGAGTTCTCACCTCCAATGTAGAAGGAACTGTGACATTTGTACCCCAATTCCCTTTAGTCATTGGTTGCTGATCCTGGGGGTGGGTGTTAATTTCCTGACACTTCTGATTTGTCTTGTGTGTGGACAAAAAGGTTCTGGCCACGAGGCAGAGCCACTGGATAGTTGGAAGTCAGATGCAGGCACTACACTGGTGAAGTCTGAAGATGTACATGTGGGGCACCATCAGCATTCACTATAGTCTGCCCCTTGCACCATGGAGGCCACTCGTACTTCCTGATTTGTTCATTGCATCCTGTCATTGATTCTTCAAGGTGGTGACTAGCCATGAATTCTAAAAAAAAATGTCAGCAGATGTCTTGAGCTCTAAACATAACATTGTCTGTATCAAGTAGAAGAAATTCTGGGTCCCCATGAGAGTCAGTCACTCTTGCCAGAACACTAATTCCTTTTGTCTGTTGGTCTCTCAGAATGAATGGTAAAAATGCCTGGAAGGCAGTCATAGGATTAGTGGTCTCTTACTTTGTCCCTTGCTGTGTTTTCCCTCACACACAAACGAGGATTTCTAGTCCAGCTGACCTTCAAGTTACAAGAGAAGTAAGCACAAACTCTTTAAATAATTTACTGGGGCCACTAGTAAGAAGGGCCACTCTTACTGTCATCTTTTGGTACCCTAGCTATTAAATCCTAGCTACTGAAATGGAGCAGTAGGTAATGGTCATTGGTCAAAAGTATATTTTGCACCCCAACCTCTAGGGTATCAGGCCTTAGCTGTCACCTCTGCTGTGCCTTTAAATTGCTGTTCAGTCACCCTAATAGGTCAACAATGTTTGGCATGAAGTGTATGGTAGGACCAGCGGGTCTCATGGACATGTACTCAGTGACATCTCTTTCACCATAAAGTTCCTAGGCAATGGTTTGTAGGATTTCCTTACAACAAATTAGACACTTTGTGAGCTCCTCGATCAGGTGTTGGCTGAGGCACTGCAAGAAGGAAAGGCAAATCCATCCTTGGAGTATGTATCAATTTTAGTGAAGACCAGTTTCTGGCCCCAGCAAAATAGAAATCCAATGTAATCAACTGCCATCAAGCAATTGATTGGTTTCCTCAAAAGATGATACTATATAGAAGTTTTGACATCAGTTTCTGTTGTGGACAGGTGGGACATTCAGCAGTGGCAGTAGGTAGATCAGCTTTCATGATATGGAACTCACCATGTTGGTTCCATGTAGTCTCCATTCTTGCCACATGGCTAGTTCATTTGTGGGCCCACTGTACAAGCACTGAGCTGGTTGGTTACAGACATTGATCTCCATTGGTTAAGTCATTCAATGCACCTCAGTGTTTAGAGCCACTTTCAGTGGAAAATACTTTCTTGTGGGCATTTTTTTTTAAATATATCAGACCCACACACTTATGTCCCACTTCTGTAGGTCTATATTCATCCTCATTCCTCAGATCTCAAAGCCTCCAGTCTTCTGATTTTTTTTAAATACAATGATTCAACAATTTTACACAATACTTAGTGCTTACCATGGTAAATGTAGTCACCATCTCTCACCAAACCATGCTATTACCATCTTATCGACTATATTCTTTACGATATACTTTTCATCTCTGTGACTCATTTATTTTATGACTGGAAGTTTGTGCCTTTTAATCCTCTCCAATCTTCCAATCTTGCGACTTCCTGGCCTCTAAGTTATGAGCTTAGCTATTTGCCAATTCCTTGAGAATACAAATATATCTTACCTCAGGCCACCTATCACATCTAGGTAATATAATATAATATAATATAATATAATATAATATAATATAATATAATATATAATAAACAAAAAAACTAAAAAAAAACCTAAAAAAATATTGCATAAGGAGTATAGTCATATCACATGAAGTCTAATTAAAAATATGTTTTTTAGGTGCCAGCAGCAGTTTCATCTTCAAATTAGGAGTCAAGTTATATTCCTTTATTGACAATTTTAGGAAATTAAAAAGCATTACAAAATGTTGACAAACACCTCTTTTATGGCTATCTATGGATAGTTTTGAATCCACAGACTTATAGTGCACCCCATATTTTAAAAAATGCAAAATGCAAATGGAAGTCCGGATTTAATATGTATGTATGTACTCCATTATCGAGGAGGGTTCACTTTACCGCCCTGCTTGCTGCCGCGCCATCTGTGTGAGTGCTCTGATAGACAAATTACTTCCCATCCCGGGCCTCCATCACTTGTATGGAGTAGTGCTTAAGAAATAATTGCTTTGGGGATCTCAAAATACTCAGACCTAATGAAGTCTTCTGGCACCTTCTGAAGCAGTCACAGGGCTTGTTACTGAAGTACCAAAAGATTAATTTAAAGCTTTGGAGGAAGTAAAAATGTATGACCAGGGCAGGACTCAGATGCAAGCTGAGTTTTGCCACACCCATCACGATCAATCTATTTATAGACTCATTCGGTGGGCATAATTGGACGTTCCTAATTTCTTATATGTGGAGATGGTGTGGGGTAGGGTTTCCAGGTAGCAGTGGACAAGGTGAGGGAGCGCTATAGGGTAAATAGCTAATGGCATACATGGCATGACATGGCAAACCTTTAGAAACTTAATTCCCTGAAAATATAGGCCAAGAAAAGGGCACCTCATAATATACATTGAAGCAGCCTTGCAGGTGCATACAGTGTGCACTGAAGGAGCTCAGAGGGGCTCAAGAGCATAAAGTGACTGTTTAATACAGGCTCTGTGACTCTTCCCTATCCCTGATTCTTGCATGGCATTTCAAGCAGGTTTCATAGTTTTAAAGTTATCTTTTCAATAACTTAGTGTTTTAAATAACTTTAGTGTTTTAGCACTGAAATCCCAGTTTTGTCAAGTAATCACATAACCCCTGTCTAGTCCATTGTTGTACAAAAATAAAGAATAAACCCACTGTTCTTCAAATTCATTTTCCCAGCTCAAGCCTGCTTCAGGTTTATAAGCCTACAGTGGAAGAGGTGGCTGTGGTCAACTTTTTGCTCTTGTCAATGTGTTTTCTTTCCCCTGTGAAGCTACTTCCTCTGACGCCTCCAGAGCTGGCCCAGTCAGGAAGCAGCTCAGGAGGAGAGGGGCTGTTTTATGAAGCTTATGCAGGTGTAATCTGTGGATGGGTCCCTCGGGATTTTGTGCATGTGTGGTTTCTGGTTCTTTCTCTCCTCCAGCTGTGGCTCTCTTTTCTGTGGCTCCCAGAATGTGGGCATGCCTCTCTTCCAGATGGAAGTAACAAATCCCCCCTACCCTGGGCTCTGGGTATATTGCGCTAGGCAGACCCTCTCTACTTGTTGAGGCCTCTGTCCTTTCCAAGTAGTCTAGGGTCAACTTTCTTTAAAAATTACCACAAATCTAGGGGCGCCTGGGTGGTGCAGTCGATTAAGCGTCCGACTTCAGCCAGGTCACGATCTCGCGGTCCGTGAGTTCGAGCCCCGCGTCAGGCTCTGGGCTGATGGCTCAGAGCCTGGAGCCTGTTTCCGATTCTGTGTCTCCCTCTCTCTCTGCCCCTCCCCCGTTCATGCTCTGTCTCTCTCTGTCCCAAAAATAAATAAACGTTGAAAAAAAAATTTAAAAATTACCACAAATCTGCTTCCTATAGCAGAGTCTGTATCTAGTCTCCAGAGAGATCCACATCTTTCCTGGATTTGTAGCAGTGCAGCTCACTCTCAGTACAACCCCCTCTCTTCAAACCATCACCTTTTTCTTCAGTTTTACCTGGTGGCAATGAGTTTTTTTTTTTCAGAGTTGAGGGGACACATGTCAGACTTTTCTGGAAGTTCTCATCTGGCTTGAGGAAATGAAGATCCATACCCCTCCTCATTACTAAGGAAAGGAGAGAAGAGATGCCACTGTGGCCCAACAGTTTGCTTCAAAGGAAACAATTTCTCTGGTGTCTTCACTCTATAAACCCTTGAGAGAAATAGGCTAACAAGTGACAGACTGGCTTTATAGTTCTTAGTATGCCCTATATTTACTAGTGCTCTAGACTCTCACTTGAGGATTGTGATACTACTCAGCACTCATGTTGTTCTTGGTCTTTGGGAACTGAGCTGCAACTGAGGTAAGTCTAATTTGAAGTACCAATAATCTGAGATAAATCTACCACCCCACTTCCTGTGCTTCGGAGTCAGATGGGCACAGGTTTGAGTGCAGGCTCTCCTGTGTGTACCTGAGCAATGTTGGGCACATAACTTAATCTCTTTCAGTTTCAGTTCTTCTGTACAAAGGGGAAAACAATACTTCTCAGATATGGGTTTGTCCATGAGTGGGAATGCACAGTGCATGAACTCAATGGAGGGGGCTCATAGGTGTTGACATGATGATGATGGTGGCTCGATTCCCTTAGGTTCCTGAGTACCTTCCTGCCTCTACCTGCTAACAAGCCAAAGCTACAGTCATTGATTAGATCTCTGCCTACAATTATCCCTGCAGCTCTCCACTTTTGGAGTGGTGGAAATGCCAGGGTAATGGCAGGATGGCACTCCTAAGCATCTTCATCCCTCAGTGGAAACTTCGGAAGAGATGAAAACAAGTAGGAGGTGGTCATTCTGGTCATTCTTTTCTCTAGTTCTTCATGTCATATGCCTATTGGCATTGAAATGTTGGAGGAGTCGGCTCTACTATCTCCTCTCCCCAGTCACATTCTATCTTCAGCCTCCCTTGCCCATCAGGAAAGGTGTTCAAGGAAACCCAGGTTTGTGGCAGAGTGCCAGGCAGTCTCCGCTTGTAGGGAAATTTGATGTGGCAGCTCTAACTTATTGTCCTTGCAGTTACCCTGCATATGCCAGAGAAAAGGGCTTTGTAAATAAGTGCGAAGAGCTGATAGCAAAAATTTCAGACTGCACTGCAGAGCTTCTAACACCATTATAGGGCACTGATTTAGTATTGGCTCACAGAAATGAAGGCTACCTTGAGTACTGAATTACCATGTCCCCAGGGCAATCTTTGGCATTCTACCCAGGCTGCTAACCAAGTCCTCCATGCTTCATTTATGGGATCTGACACTATCACAGACTCCAGCAATATAGCTGCAGGCTCTAGTAAACTCCTAAATTAAAAGTCAACCCAGTCAAGGATATTTTGATGTCCAGGGATTTGTATGCAGCTCCCATTAGGATTTGTGCCCAAGTAACTACTGACTTGCTGAAATGAATGCAGAGCCTTCTATCTTAGCTCTATGTTTTTGCATAGACATTTTTCAAAGCTGCGATGAGAGTTTCATGTAGGTCAATCACTCTAAGAATGCTTCATTTTTGTGCAAGAGGCATATTACATATGTAAGGCACTCGTCTGCAGAAAGCATAAAAATACTCCACTGAAAATAAACTATTCTTTTTGGTTTTGTGCTGTATATTTTATATTCTAACAGAGTGCACCTAACATGTAGCCATTGTGGAAAAGAGAGAGGGCAGACGTGTTAATGAAGCAGTCATGGATAAAATTGAGGTTGCCAGAGAGGGTTTTTTTTCATGGATCTAGATGGTTCATAGATTAGGTGGTTGATCAGAAGCTACCATTCAATTGCAGTAGTACTATGGTAACAAAAATTGGTGGCATGCCAACCTGTTGACAAGAGTTTTAAAAATAATGTACTCTTCAGAGCATTGCAACCAACTACAGTTTTTATTGGTTCATTTTTTCAACCTCTCCCATGACATGCAATTTAGATTGGAGTATTGTCCCAGTTACTCAGCAGTGATGTGTAATCAATATGCTCACCGGCCACTCAGTCATGTGTGAGAAAACCACATTTAGAGGCTTCGGTCTTACAACATTTGGTCAGCTAGCAACTTACAGAAATAGTGAAAAAGAAAAGAGAATAGCAAAAACAAAAATAGAGGCAGACCTTCTGGAGCTTTTGTTTTTTTGTTGGCATTTTACATATGCCAGATTCTTCTCTTATACTGTGCTGTGCTTAGAAAAGGTAAATGGTTTCGAAAACATAACTTAGCATGAGTTCTGTTGTTTAAATTTCAATCCATAGGTGAAACAAGTCATTTTTAAAAAATCTTCTCCCTTACTGCAAATTATGGCATATGATTAAAAAAATTCTAGTAACATAAAATCACAAGCCAATTAAGACTGCTAATTAAGAATCTCAACATCAGGGTAGACGTTGAACTAAAAACTATAGGACTGGAAGGAATCTCAGAGAACATCTTTTTCTTATCTTTGTCCCCATTCTGTCAAAGAGAACACAGAGACCTTAAGAGATGTGGTAGCTGTCCCAGTTCATGGTGCAAGATGACAGACCATCACCTCATGCTATGGCTTTCTGATTCATTTCATCCAATGGTAGAATTTCTGAACTGTGAGAAGCCAGTATGGAAATATTTTTGGGAGCAAAGCAGGATGAAGAGAGGTACACTGTTTCTAAAATACTTGTGTGGCATTGAGCAAAATAGCCAAGGAAACCTTCTAAAAGAAGAACAAGGGTGAAGGTAGAGGAAGGGAGGGTATATATACATGCCATTTTATAGAGCTGTGTCTATCTATCATCTGCCTATCTATCAATTTCAATGTTTTTAAGGATATTTCCCTGTTAATAATAGTAAAAGTGTTGAGATAAACTGAATGTCCACCAATAGGTGGTGAATTGACTAGATCATGGCACAAACATGAAATAAGATATAATACAGCTGTGAAGAAAACTATGAAGTAGCTCTTGTGTCCTGAGGTAGAAAAACCTTTAAGAAATATAGTGAAGGATAAAAGGCAGAGTTCAGAACATTGTGTATAGTTGGTACCCTTTTTTCCTTTTTTGTAGATTGGCAAGGGCTGGGGGAGAATATATATCTGTATTTACTTGCTTATGCATAAAAAAACTTTAGAATTACTGATAAGAAAATAATTATAATGGTTTTGTGTGACAGGTGGCAGAAGATGAGGAACTGGGAGGGTGGGGAAGAGTGTAGGAAGAAATGTTTTCACTATGAGAAACAGGGAAGGGCGCCTGGGTGGCTCAGTTGGTTGTGTCCAGCTCTTGATATCAGCTCAGGTCATGATCTCATGGTTTGTGATATCTAAGCCCTGTGTTGGGCTCTGTACTGACAGCATGGAGCCTGCTCGGGATTCTCTCTCTCTCTCTCTCTCTCTCTCTCTCTTCCCCTCCCCTGCCCGTGTATGCACTTTCTCTCTCTCTCAAAACAAACAAACATTTAAAAAGCATTAAAAAAAGAAACAGGGAAATGTATTACCTTTTCAAATAATTAAATGTCAAAAAGAAAAAAATATTAGAAGGAAAAAAAAATACCACTGACCTTCTGCATGAGTCAGGGTTCCAACAGAGAAACAGAACTGTAGAATACGTAAACAGAGTTTTATTGCAAGAAACTGGCGGTGGGAGCTGGTTAGGCAGGTCTGAAATCTGTGGATCAGGTTGTCAGGAAGGGGTGCCTGGAAACTCTCTGACAGGGGCTGATGCTGCAGAATTTCTTCTCCCTCAGGGAAACCTCAGTTCTGCTCTCCTAACCTTTCAACTGATTGCATCAAGTCAACTTAGATGATGGAGGATAGTTGTCTTTATTAAAGTCAACTGATTGTAGATGTTAACCATATCTACAAGATACCTTCATAGCAATACCTAGATTAGCGTTTGATTGAAAAACAGGGCACTAGAACCTCACCAAGTTGACACATAAAACTAACCATCACACTCTACTTCTGAAATCCAGTTTGGGATCAAAGAAATGGCAAGGTTTGAACATACATTAAATGTGACCAAAAAAGCCATTGCTTTTCTTGGATTTTCTGGGATAATCCTGGGTCAGATATATCTTATCAAGATGCTATTGATGCTATTGATTGTAAGACACACTATTATTTTTTGTGCCACCAATAAAGAAAAAGCCACCAGTTAAACTGACATGCTGTTGATTGATTGCATAACACATTTCAGTGATGTTAAAATAATAAAACTATATGTATATTTGAATTCATGAAAATACACTCTACTCTGTGTTCTTGTTAATCATGTGCAGCTATATCAATGTGTCAGAGCAGTATATTTCAATTTTGATTCAGAAAATGTGATCATATTACACATAACACATTTTATGCATCACACATATTACACATAATGCTGTCTGGCTCAGGATCTCCAAATTAGCCCCGTCTACAATCTATAGAAGTGTCTCCAAAGGTGAGTTGGGGTTGAGAGGCTTTTCAGATGGAGAGTGGAGAGTGACAAGAGAGTTCTTCCTACTCTCCCTCCTCCACAACCACCCCTAAGCAGGCAGGCTGACAATAGTAGTCTATGGCATTGTTTGTCTCTGTGCAGAGAATAATTCTAGCTGATCACTGGCACATTGGCTTTTCCCACTTCATTTTCTTCCTCTTTGACACTCAGATACTGCAGGGAGAGGCCAATAAGAAACATTTCACATGGCAAGCCTCTTTGAGCTGCTTTGATGCTATTGTATACACCTATAAAAGATTGCTTTTATCTCATGATAACTACAGGAATGTCCAATTTTCATTCAGTGATTTTGGAAGAATACTAGCTCCTACTTTAGTTTAACTTTAGGACATAAGGATGACAAAGTCAGCCAATTAAAATAAAAAAATTCTGTGATTCTAGCCAGTAGGAAAAGAAATAACATCTGGAACCCAAATGAATTGTCATTATTGGCTGCAGTGACCTACAAGCCTCAAGGAAGTGGGTGGTCAGTTCTCTCCATTTTTCCAGGGCCAAATTTTCACTTGCTTACAAATTGAAGCTCTTACATGCAGCAAATGTTTGAATATTATATCATTGAACGTAGCCTACTATTTGTATAAAACTGGTTCTGATCTTAAAGCAGTCAAACTGGTCTTAAAGGGGCCGAAAAGATGTATCAGAACCACGCATTGTTTACTGTAACTCACTAACCTTGCTGTACTCTGTTTTACTACATTTTATGGAATCCACAAAGAAATCTTGTTTTGGGGCTCAACAAAGGAAAAATGGTGGTGACTGCCTTTAACAGTCGATTAGTGTGAATACAGATCTCTAAAAACATCACCCCAGTTTTATTCAAACTGGCAGTAAAAGTATAAAAAAGGACAAAAATACAAAACCAGCAGAATCATTTACTGAATTTTATTTCTAAAGCTCTACGTATACTTACGTTGTTTAAAAAGATGGCAACAAACTTTTTGTGCTTTGAAATTTGCCTCTTTCTTTATTGGTGTTCTTTCATGGAAAAAAATAAACTATAAACAATTTTAATGCTAAGTTTCCTCCCTGATTTGTCAACCACTGGAGATATTATTGTAGACACAATGTTAAAAAAAGGAAACAAAATCCTGTAAGAAGCAGTAATAAGTACACCTCAAACATTGAGTGCTTCTGAGAACAGCTGTTAATATCTATTGTGTTGAAAACCCACTTAAAATGTACAGGTATATACAATAGCCTCAAAGCAGCTCAAGGAGCCTATTGTGTCTAATGTACAAGTCATCTGAATGCATAAAGACCTGTGCCTCAAAAATATATTTTATGTGAAAGGCATTTGGAAAAAAAAGAGGAAAAAATAATGGCTAAGGGTCCAAGGTTCTCCTATATGAAAGAGGAAAAAGTCATTTAGAAGAGAACCTAGGAGCTGATGAACTTTGCCATAGTTTCATTATTTTTGACAAAATCCTCCCATGATGCCTCTGATGCTATTGTGAAATCTTATTTTAACTCCTATCTCTGAAAATATGGTTCTGGAATGTGCACAGCATAGGAGATAAAATCATGAGTGGGCTCTTTAAAGTGCACTGTGACTTGAAAAGGCAGAGCACTTATTTGATGGAGACATTTAGTGAGCATCTTCTATGTATGCGACATTGACTTTGGCCTGTGCAAGATGCAAACATGAATAAGGCACAGTTCCTGCCCTTGTAAGGTTTATGGAAGAGAAAAGAGAGAAAACTGTAAAAATAATTACTCAATGTGCTGAAAATAAGTTATACAAATGAAAGCAGTGGGTGTAATACTTCCTTATGAATTCAGTTCCTTCCTCTTTTCAGACTTGAAAGCCGGTCACAAACCTAATCTCACTTTCCTCTCTCACACTGTGAATGTAATGTTCTTTGTTTTGGAGTTCTCCGTTTGTAGAATCTGAATTCCAAGTAACACTTGCTTATTTCTCCCAGTTTCCAGCAGTGCTTTGAGAACAAATGGGTGGACTTCTAATTAAATGAATGTGTGAGAAAGGATCTTCTTCATATCTTCCTACTTAAGGGATTCTTTTCAACAAAAGCTAACACTACTATCTTCTTCTCTCATAAGAATTGATGCCAACATTTGCATCAGTTACCATCTGACTCTTTTCCACAGTTGTAGAGATCACATTAGGTTTTGAATCTAGGGTTCCTTTAAAAAAAAAAAAAAAAAGAGAGGGGCGCCTGGGTGGCGCAGTCGGTTAAGCATCCGACTTCAGCCAGGTCACGATCTCGCGGTCCGTGAGTTCGAGCCCCGCGTCGGGCTCTGGGCTGATGGCTCAGACCCTGGAGCCTGTTTCTGATTCTGTGTCTCCCTCTCTCTCTGCCCCTCCCCCGTTCATGCTCTGTCTCTCTCTGTCCCAAAAAAATAAATAAACGTTAAAAAAAAATTTTTTTTTTAAAAGAGAGAAAATGTGGAGAAGAAATGGGTAAGTGGTTCCTTTCAATTAATTTATTAGGAATGATTCAGCTAGTTTTCTGTAACCTACTAATGGAGTCAGATGTAAGATGGTGGCGTCCATCTGAAGCCTTCCAGAATGTTGTTGTGGTGAAGGCAGGGGAGGGCAGAGCGCCTGCAGGCATGCACAGCACCTGCAAGATGCAGGCGGCATCACGGGGAGAATAGATTCTGGGGTGGGACAGACTTGAAACTTGCCCAGTTAGTTGTGCATCTCGGACACTTAAGTTCTTTGGACCTCATTTTCCCGATCCACGAAAAACTGGTTTAAAACCTACCGTTGTTGAAACTGTTAAATGGCACAACACGCCATGTAGGATGGGTTCCATATGTGTTTCATGGAATCTGGTACATAGGGAGTACTCAATAAATGCTCATTCCTCTCCTAGGCCAGAGGGAGAATGCTGGAAAGAAAAAGGGTGAAGAAAATGCTAAGGGTAAAAGGAAGGAAGAATGAAAGATAGAGTCTATTGTGTGACTGGAGGTAGCCCTAATTTTGAGTATTTATTCACTATGGAAATTTGGTATTGTCTAAGAAAATAATTATTCTTTCTTCAAGGTTGTAGGTAGGTGAATGGAAAGACCATTAGATTGGGGTTTAGGAGACTTGGGTTGTAGGATCAGCTCCCTCTGGGCAAATCCCTGAACTTCATTGGGACTCCATTCCACCATTTGTTAAATGAAGATTTCATTTAGATGATCTCTTCCAGTCTTAAGATCCTTGATGAAATTTTAAGATGAAAATAACTATGAACCAGCTTAATGTATTTCATCTAAATCTAATCTTTTAAAGGTCAAGAATAAGTTTGAGGGAATTTTATTTACAAAGAGACTATTTGCAATGGTGCAGTGTTAATATCATAAAAACAGTGAGTAGTTGCAATCCCTAGGCCTGAAGCTGGGGTGGGGGATACAGAAAAAGAGTCTTGTAGAGACCTCTTTGAGAAGAATATGACCTTGGGCCAAGGACATGGCAATTGTTACTGTTATTCTAAATCCAACTGGAAGCCTTAACAATGTAGGCCCTACCAGTTAGGTCTTGGGATGGGGAATGGGGTGGTAGAAGGGAAGAGTAGATATGGAAGGGAAATAGAAGACGTCTGGCGTAGATCTAGATTTGGACTGGAATCTTAAATGAGCCTTTGTTTAGTAACAGTAGAGGAAACCCCAAGGCACTGCTGCTACAATTAGCTCGTGCTTCTGTAGAACTTGTAGATGTGAAGACAGTCTTCACAAGGCAGAGGCCCTTGATGTGTCAATATCTCACTTGTCTCCACTCTGAACACATTCTATCTATCCTAGTTTAGCTCTAGCAAGAGCCCTGAAATGTTCAGAGTATCAGACAGGTCTGAAACACATAATCATTAGTCTGATCCATGAGCCAACAATATATAAAATATATTTAGCTATTATACGAGGGATATGGAGCCTGTCAGATTGCACTGAGAGTTCTACTCAAATTGTACTAGAAACTAAAGAGGGCAGGTATTTTGCCTCCAGCAAAGTAAGTTTTATTCTGATGTTCTATATCCTCACGGCCCTTTTGGTTACCTTTGAGGAAAATAAATAATTACCAATAATTGAGGGTTGTCAATATACCAAACATTGTTCATACTTCACACGTGAGGTGAAATAAAAATGATATCAGTTTCTTCTAGCTTGTAGGAGTGGATCAGTAAGACTGTTTGGGAGGTTTTTTCCTATTAAGTGAAACATTTGGAAATATAAGAAGACATGTTTGCTGTCCCTCACTCTGGGAGAGAGGGTAAAAGAAAAATTTACATAGAGTCCAGTGGGCTTTCTTAGAGGAAGGGGTATGAGAACTTTCTTTCAGATATTTGAAATTAGGGATATGGGTCTTCAAGCTTTGTTATCAAGAAAAAGTGGGTTGAATAGTGGAGTAGTGTCCCCCCAAATCCCTGTCTTCTGGAAACTCAAAATGCGTGATCTTATTTGGAAGTAAGTCTTTGTAGGTGTAATTAGTTAAGTTAAGGTCATGCTGATCTCATGGGTAGGCCCGAAGACTACTGACTGGTGTCCTTATATGAAGAGAACTCACAGGGATACACAGAATGAAGGAAACATGTAAAGATGCAGGTAGAGATGGAGTTATGTAGCTATAGGCCAACAAATGCTAAAATTTGCTGGACCACCAAAAGCTAGGGAGCACCAGAGTGTTTCTCCCTCACAGACTCCAGAAGGAACCAATCCTAGTAACACATTGATTTTATAGTTCTGGTCTCCTGAACCATGAGAGAA
Organism: Herpailurus yagouaroundi; assembly: GCF_014898765.1. Taxonomy (NCBI): domain Eukaryota; kingdom Metazoa; phylum Chordata; class Mammalia; order Carnivora; family Felidae; genus Herpailurus; species Herpailurus yagouaroundi. The sequence continues at coordinate 29,581,133 of NW_024412407.1, forward strand.
TAAATTTCTGTTGTTTTAAGCTACCTAGTTTTTAGTATTTTGTTATGGCAGCCCTAGGTAGCTAATATAAGCCCAAAGGTCTTGAAAAGGAGCTTGGGGAGGGATGTGTGTATGTGGTAGACAGATTAGTGCCCAGGACCCAATGCAAGAGTCTGAGGAGGGAGTAGCTACAACAGAGTCACCTGGGAGCCCAAGATTGAGACATCTTTTGTCCTGGGTATAAATTGCAGCCAGCAAAGGCTTTACTGAGGCTTCATTAGAGAGCACAGGAATAGTCTTAATAATACATGGTGCAGCAAAAACTGGGTCCATGGATTGATTGGCAGCTCCAGCTTTCTCTCTCTCTCTCTCTCTCTCTCTCTCTCTCTCTCCTTCCCTCCCTCCCTCCCTCCCTCCCTCTCTCTGTCTTTCTCTCTCTCTCTCTCTCTCTCTCTCTGACTAACCTAGATTTGACCTTTTCAAACTAAATAAGTCCTGAGAATTCTTGAACTATTTGGCCTTGGGGGTGGGTTAAGGGTCAAGAGGGAGATACAGAACATCCTATTAATAAGAGTCCCTGGATGCTTGAGTTATTAACCCTAAATGAAAAAACACCTAGTCAATGTGTTTATCCTGAGAAGGTGAAGCTGGCTTTGCTGCTTATACCATTATAACTAATGGGGCAGGTTAGATGTAGTTATTATCTTTAAATAGGTTCAGAAACTAAAACTTGGGGAAATTAGGTAACTTGCTTACTGTCACACAGTCCAGATTTAAATTCAAGTCTGAATTAAGAGCCTGTACTTTTAATGGTTATAGATCCCATTTCCTAGATCCACTGGGAAGCTACTGGATTTCCATCATCTCACATGGTAAATGTGTCCAGTAGACCAATGTTGGAACTAGGTGGGGGGGGGGGCGGTGTCTGTACCCTGAACCAGAAGCAAAAGTCTGAATGTGGGCATAGAAATTAGAAAGGGCTGAATGGAGCTGGGGACCAGATGTGGGGTGTGCCAGACTGAAATGGGGCCTCAGCTATTGTGACAAGTTGAAACCATAGTGGGGGTTTCATGGGTGAATCCAGATGTAGCAGCCAGCTAGCAAGCATGGTTCAAATGGGACTGAGTTGTCATGGAAACAGAGACAGATCCAAAGGCCAGAACGTGGGGTCCAAACCAGGTCAGAGCGAGACAGTGACTGAAGCCAATGCCAGAGCAACAGGGATGCACACATGGGCCCTGGGCACACGGATTTCCTCTGAATACCTGCCTGGTGCTTAGACTGGCTTTGGTTCCCGCTCGCTGCGGAGGAAAGCTTTCTGGCCCTAGATTGCCTTAAAGGAACTCTTGTTCTTCTGACAAGTAAAAGCCCTTCTAGCACCTCTCTTTAACTGTCTTACTAGCCCCTGCTTGAATACATTCGATGACAAGTTTCCAAGGTAATGGGTCTGTCTTTAAACAGTTTAACTATGAGAAAGTGTTTTCTTATACAGTACTAAAACTTGGTCTTGAATCAACAGTGTTTTCTCTTCCTCCTGGGTGTCAGCCCCTAAATGTTTGTTCACAGAGGCTGGCTGGACGAATCTTCAAATTCTCAAATCTGAAACAGAAGAAATTCTAATTCACTAAGTCTGAGACCAAGCCGGAGAATCTACATTTAGAAAAGCTCCCAAGGTGTCTCCAACATATAGCTTGAGTTGGAAACCACTTGTTTAACTTCACTTATTAATTCCTGTTGATTCCTCCCTCCCTCCCTCCTTTCCTCCCTATTGGTTCAGCCCTCTGAATATTTCCTCCACAAGCAACTGTGAAGGGCTGTCCCCCCTTCACCTTACTTGCTGTCTTGGTGTAATCTCTCAGCATTGTTTACCTGTACTAGCCCAACACTTCCCAATGGTCTTTCCATCTCCTTTCACTTTTTAAAAAACATTTATTTTATTTATTTTATTTTTTAATTTTATTTATTTTTTAAAATTTACATCCAAATTAGTTAGCATATAGTGCAACAATGATTTCAGGAGTAGATTCCTTAGTGCCCCTTACCCATTTATCCCATTCCTCCTTCCACAACCCGTCCCATAACCCTCTGTTTGTTCTCCATATTTATGAGTTTCTTCTGTTTTGTCCCCCTCTCTGTTTTTATATTATTTTTATTTCCCTTCCCTTATGTTCATCTGTTTTGTCTCTTAAAGTCCTCATATGAGTGAAGTCATATGATATTTGTTGTTCTCTGACTAATTTCACTTAGCATATAACCTCCAGTTCCATCCACGTAGTTCTTTTTGATTGCCAAGTAACACTCCATTGTATATATATACCACATCTTCTTTATCCATTCATCCATTGATGGACATTTGGGCTCTTTCCATACTTTGGCTATTGTTGATAGTGCTGCTATACACATGGGGGTGCATGTGTCCCTTTGAAACAGCATACCTGAATCCCTTGGATAAATACCTAGTAGTTCAATTGCTGGGTTGTAGGGTAGTTCTATTTTTAGTTTTTTGAGGAACCTCCATACTGTTTTCCACAGTGGCTGCTCCAGCTTGCATTCCCACCAACAATGCAAAAAAGATCCTTTTTCTCCACATCCTTGCCAACATCTGTTGTTGCCTGAGTTGTTAATGTTAGCCATTCTGACAGGTGTGAGGTGGTATCTCATTGTGGTTTTGATTTGTATTTCCCTCATGATGAGTGAAGTTGAGCATTTTTTCATGTATCAGTCGGCCATCTGGATGTCTTCTTTGGAGAAATGTTTATTCATGTCTTTTGCCCATTTCTTCACTGGATTATTTGTTTTTTGGGTGTTGAGTTTGATAAGTTCCTTATAGATTTTGGATACTAACCCTTTATCTGATATGTTGTTTGCAAATATCTTCTCCCATTCTGTCGGTTGCCTTTTAGTTTTGCTGATTGTTTCCTTCACTGTGCAGAAGATTTTTGTTTTGATGAGGTCCCAATAGTTCATTTTTGCTTTTGTTTCCCTTGCCTCCGGAGACGTGTTGAGTAAGAAGTTGCTGTGGCCAAGATCAAAGAGGTTTTCGTCTGCTTTCTCCTCGAGGATTTTGATGGCTTCCTGTCTTACATTCAGGTCTTTCATCTATTTTGAGTTTATTTTTGTGTATGGTGTAAGCAAGTGGTCGAGCTTCATTCTTCTGCATGTTGCTGTCCAGTTTTCCCAGTACCACTTGCTGAAGAGACTGTCTTTATTCCACTGGCTATTCTTTCCTGCTTTGTCAAAGATTAGTTGGCCATATGCTTGTGGGTTCATTTGTGGGTTCTCTGTTCTGTTCCATTGATCTGAGTGTCTATTCTTGTGCCAGTACCATGCTGTCTTGATGATTACAGCTTTGTAGTATAGCTTGAAGTCTGGGATTGTGATGCCTCCTGCTTTGGTTTTCTTTTTCAAAATTGCTTTGGCTATTCGGGTCTTTTGGTATTCTGGTTCCATACAAATTTTAGGATTGTTCTAGCTCTGTGAAGAATGCTGGTGTTATTTTGATAGGGATTGCATTGAATATGTAGATTGCTTTGGGTAGTATTTACATTTTAACAATATTTGTTCTTCCTATCCAGGAGCATGGAATCTTTTTCCATTTTTTTTCTGTCTTCTTCAATTTCTTTCATAAGGTTTCTATAGTTTTCAGTGTATAGATTTTTCACCTCTTTGGTTAGATTTATTCCTAGGTATTTTATGGGTTTTGGAGCAATTATAAATGGGATTGATTCCTTGATTTCTCTTTCTGCCGCTTCATTGTTGGTGAATAGGAATGCAACCAATTTCTGTGCATTGATTTTATATCCTGTAACTTTGCTGAATTCATGAATCAGTTCTAGCAGTTTTTTGGTGGCATCTTTTGGGTTTTCCATATAGAGTATCATGCCATCTGTGAAGAGTGAAAGTTTCACCTCCTTCTGGCCAGTTGGGATGCCTTTTATTTCTTTGTGTTGTCTGGTTGCAAAGGCTAAGACTTCCAATACTATGTTGAATAACAGTGGCGAGAGTGGACATCCCTGTCTTGTTCCTGACCTTAGGGGGAAAGCTCTCGGTTTTTCCCTTTTGAGGATGATATTAGCATTGGGTCTTTCATATATGGCTTTTATAATCTCAAGGTATGATCCTTCTATCCCTACTTTCTTGTGAGTTTTTATCAAGAAAGGATGCTGTATTTTGTCAAATGCTTTCTCTGCATCTATTGAGAGGATCATATGGTTCTTGTCCTTTTATTGATGTGATGAATCACATTGATTGTTTTGTGGATATTGAACCAGCTCTGCATCTCAGGTATAAATCCCACTTGGTCATGGTGAATCCTTTTTTTAATGTATTGTTGGATCTGGTTGGCTAATATCCTGTTGAGGATTTTTCATTCATGTTCATCAGGAAAATTGGTCTATAGTTCTCCTTTTTAGTGGGGTCTCTGGTTTTGGAATCAAGGTAATACTGGCTTCATAGAAAGGGTTTGGAAGTTTTCCTTCCATTTCTCTTTTTTGGAACAGCTTCAAGAGAATAGGTGTTAACTCTTCCTTAAATGTTTGGTAGAATTCCCCTGGAAAGCCATCTGGCCCTGGACTCTTGTTTTTTGGGAGATTTTTGATTACTAATTCAATTTCCTTACTGGTTATGGGTCTGTTCAAATTTTCTATTTCTTCCTGTTTCTGTTTTGGTAGTGCATATGTTTCTAGGAATGTGTTCGTCTCTTCCAGATTGCCCATTTTATTGGCATATAATTGATAATCACCCCCTTTTTTTTAAAGTTTATTTATTTTTGAGAGAATGAAAGTGGGGGAGGGGCAGGGAGGGAGGGGGACAGAGGATCTGGAAGTGGCTTTTCACTGACTGCATTGAGACAATGTGGGGCTTGAACTCACAAACTGTGAGATCATGACCTGAGCTGAAGTGAGACACTCAAACAACTGAGCTACCCTGGTGTCCCTCTATTCTTTTACCCTTTGAATTTATCCTTCTCAAGGTTGCCAAAGTAATCTTTTAAAATTGTACGTATGAGCTTGGCCTATCTTGTATCAAATCCTCTGCTCTCTCTTCACTGCAATAATAAACAGAATATAATAAAATAGGCAACCAATGGTGTATCAGGCCTTTGGCATTTAGGCCTTTGCCTACCTTCCTTCTGTCCTGTGCCTTGGTCATGCCACAGCACTTGAGATTCTCCGATGCTTCCTACTTTCTCAGCATCGTGTCTTTCCATTTGATTTTCCTTAAGCCAAGAATGTTCCTTTCCTTGCCTGATTAATTTCCTATTTCTCCTTCTACACTCAGCTCAGGCTTGGCCCTCACAGTTAAGCTCTCCAAGACTCTGCTGCACCACACGATTTTGACTTGGCTATTTTGGCAATTTTTACCCTGGGATCATTTTGATTTCAGGAACATTTTTATACACTATCCTTTGTTTGATTTGCGTTCACTTCGATGGAGCCTAAAAAATCAAAAAAAAAAAAAAATTATTGACTTAAAATCTCCAAATCCTAAAGCATTTATTCTTACTCTGTTACTGACCTTTACAAGCACTGCTGACCCTCCATTCTGTGGGTGAGGAAGGGATGTGGTTCAGGGATGGGGTGAAGATGAGAGTGAGAAGGAGCAGAGTCAGAGATGGAGTATGGGTCCATGATGGAGTGTGGATTAGGGTCAGACGGATGGTCAGGGGCTCCTGCTAATGTAAGAGTGTGACTTTTGTCATATATATATATGATATTTTGATATACTTATTTCTAGTTAGCCCTGTGTTATGGGTTGAACTGTCCTCATCTTCCAAAGGTATTGCAGTCCCAACCTCAGTGCCTGTGAATGCAACCTTATTTGGAAATAGAATCTTGATCAAGTTAAGATGAGGCTGTTAGGGTGTGCCCTAATCCAATATGACTGCATCCTTATAAAAAAGGGGAATTTGGCTATAGAGACAGACATACACAGAAGAAAGGTAGAACAGCACATGAAGATGAGGGCAGAGATCTACAAGCAAAGGAGATCCAAAGATTGCCTGAAAACCACCAGGAAGTGCAATGGAGACACAGAAAGGTTTTCCCTTTCAGGCCTCAGAGGAAACCTCCCTTCAGACATCTTGATCTTGGACTTCTAGCCTCTAGAACTGAGAGACTCTGAATTGTGTAAGCTGCCCAGTTTGTGGTACTTCATTATAGCAGCCCTGGCAACTAATACATCATGTAAAACAATTGTGTCAAGAAGACCTGACCAACGTGTCCTGTGTTAAGGTGACTTGTCTGTCCTCTGAACTCCAGAACATCATTACTCTATACGTTAATGGACTGAAACGTGTCTATCTTGGGCACAGGACCATTAGCTCTCTAACGTCTTGCTTTTTATTGTATGTTTTTAGTACCTACTGTATTGAGTCTAGATAATTTAGGAATAAGCCAACCACAGGGCCTGAGGATGCTGAGTTTGACAGGGGTTGAGCAGCTGGCCCGATTGTCACTATGCTACCAATGCTCTGGTTTCCAGGCCGTGTGCTTTCCATTACACGGTGAAGAGGTCTAGCAAATTCACTTGTAGAGTTTCCTCTTCAGGCTCAATTTCCTCTGTTCCTTACGTGCACAGGTTGTCAAAGCTCTCATTATACTGGTCACTCTCCTCTGAATAGACTTGATCTTGAATAGGGACATCTAAACAGCACACTCTTCTGTCACCATCACCTTCCTTGATACAGACCCTAAGCTGGTGTTAATATTGCTTAAGTCTGTTGGCACATTATGGCTTATTATGGATGCAATCTATCTCCTGTGCAATGCTTTTTTGCACAGAAAGTTGATCCAAGTCCCTCCAACTCTGTTCAGTTTCTGCAAGGTTTGCACTCACATATGCTTACTTTATAAGCTATCTTTGTAAATTTTACTCTGGTTTTCCTTAGTATTCTGGTTCATTAAGGTAATTTTATATCTCAATATGTTGTCTTAATTATATTATAACTAGTCTTACCCAGCTTATTCAGTTTTGGGGCATCTGAAAATACAGTGAGAGTGTTGTTTATGTTTTCAAATCACTGCTAAAAATGTTGAACAGTTGGATGTTTACCCAGCACACAATAGCTGGGTAATCATCAACTTTCTGTTTTATTTTTTTCTGTGTTGCCTTGGCCCCTATCAGCACAGAGGTGGAAATCAGAACAAAGCCTTTCAGTATGATGCCAGGCAAGCAGCTATTTACACATACTTGGATACTTGATAGTGAGATTTTCGTGAGTTACAGATTTCTTCTTCACACAAATGATCGTCTGGTCTCAGCTGGGTGTGTCTGGCACTAGCCTCCCTCTTACCCAGCTGTTCTAATGGCACCTGGCAGGGTGATGGCTCTCCATTCTCAAATTTTCTACTTGTAGAGAAATTGGCCATTTTGTGTTTTTACCATCATTTAAAATCCTGTTGAAGATGATTTTATTTATTTTTTTATTAAAAAATTTTTTTAATGTTTATTTTTTGAGAGAGAGAGAGGGAGAAAGAGAGAGAGTCAGAGAGGGGCAGAGAGAGACAGGGAGACACAGAATCTGAAGCAGGCTCCAGGCTCCGAGCTGTTATGACAGTACAGAGCCCATTGCAGGGCTTGATCCCATGGACTGTGAGATCATGACCTGAGCAGAAGGTGGATGCTTAATTGACTGATCCACCCAGCCACCCCAAACCATCCTGTTGAGGATGATTTTAAATAGTAATTTGGCCAATGCCAACTTTTCTGACTCTGCCATCATCTCAGCTGCCAACTAGTAGGTAGATCATTTAGTTAACTTGGGATACAGTTCAGTAAAGAATGGGACCTGTAGAATTTGTCTTGGCTCCCATTTCAGCTCTGTTGACTGTGTGGCCCTAGCTAAGTTATGTAACCTCTCTGAGTTTGAGTGTTTTGATCTGTGAAAAGAAGATATTAATACCTGTCATTATTAATGAGTATTAAATTGATTAATTTATGGTAAGTGCCTATCACAGAGACTGGCACAAGTAGGCATTTGAGAGACATCATCATCATCATGTACATCTTTTAAAAATACTAAGACTAAGGAGACTATTTGTGAAATACCTCAATTGTACTAATGGCTGCTAATATAAGAGCTCAATGCCCTTATCAGTCTTTGCATGAACATGGGCTTTACTGAAATTATTTCACACATCTAAGGAATGCTTCCAAATAAATGGAATGTTTCACTTAATTGCCCAACTCCTTTCATGCTAAGCAGAATTGGTTCACTTTTTCTAGTATGTCTTAGAGACCTGTGAACATCCCAAAAGGGGTAATCTCAACAGAAAGCAGTCCAAACTTCCTAAAACGGAAGCTTAAAAAAAAAGGTACCCTACAAAGTCCTCAGAAGAATAAAGACTAATTCTGATGAGGTCTATCACGCACTATTAACTAAATAGGAATGTTTCCTTGACATCTGTACATTTGACCAACATATCCATTTAAGGATAGTAAAGAAATTGTTCTTCCATGGGGTTGGCTTTATGGTTCAGTTTTTCCTTGTTTCATTCTGCCCACTTGCTCTTATCCCTTTTATTTTGTTCTCTTGAAAAGCAGGCTTGTCTTTTTGTTTTTTGCTTTTGTCAGATTAAGGACGAATGGCAGTATAGGTTAGTAAATACTTATTTGTCCTGTGATGTGAGAATCGCTATAATCATGACTGAAATCAATCATCAAACTTCAGTGTTCAATTGAGTAAGCTTTTATTGTACACCTTTTTATATGCAGATGCCGTGCCAAGGCCTCTAGGGGATTCGAGGATGATCAAGTGTCGGTTTCTGTCCTCAAAACAATTAAGAGGGAAGAGGGATAATTCCAACAGAAATTGCCTGAGCAAAGGCACTTGGGAGGCCACAGGAATTTACAAGATGCTCACAGAATAGCTTTAGAGGAAATGATTTGTTTTGGGGGAAGAGGAAGTTGGAAGAGGAAAGCCAGGGCCTGACTGTGAGGGCTTGATGGTAATTATTTTGCATGCTATTTTCAAGTTGATAATTGATCTAATATACCAAGTGTCAGTTTTCATTGAACGAAACACTGAAATAGTGGGCCTCAAATGAGATGGAATCAATGTTAAATAGCTTTTGGTATGTGTATCTGTTAGTTTTCTCCGTGTTAAATTTGCTTGTCTGACATATCACTACGTATTAATTAGTAATGAAAGCACTCAAAAACTTCTAATGAAAAGCTCCACAGATTGACAACTCAAAAGTCAGGCACTTCTTTGTCTCTAAATTTTAAGTGCTTTTCCCCTCTGTACCATCTGTTACACATCTTCAAATCTTCAACAAACTCAAAGTAGTTGGACTATGTCCCATTATTTCAGTTGGACGGGATTGAGAAATTGATTGTGACCATGGGAATTGATTGAATAAGAACAACATTGAGCCCTGATTTTAGGACTAGTATTTAGCATTTGGTAGTTACTAAGAATTTCAGAGACGGCTAGCCCATAGGCAAAATGAAATCTTGATTAAAAAAGCAAACAAAATGTTAAACTTTTAGAGAGAACATGGTAGGTAGATGGTTGATTCCAAGGTCCAACCTGAAGCATCCTTTATTATTCAAATGTTTGTTTACTTCTCTTTCTTTTCCTGGAGATGGCACTCCCTGGTTCTCTGGGTTCTCTGGCTCTTTGTATAGGCTGCTGGCTGCTTTAGGGGTAGTTTTCCTTCACACATCAGGTATTACATTAGGCACTTATCCTAAGATTAGAGCTCACACCATCATATCTACAGGATCTCTCTGTTGACCTCAATTTTTTTTCTGTTTTGTCTCAAGTCAGAGAAAAATGTATGGTGAGAGATAGAATGAACTCTTTTTTTCTAACGGTATTCATAAGTCTGGTCCAAATCCATAAGCTTTCTTTTTACTTATGACCATAAATTTTTAATGATAAACTCTAGTATATAAGAATTGACACAGTTTTTTCTCCCCTTAAGTCAACTTAAATCTGCCTTTGAGCTCCCATCTTGTTGGCAACAAATTTAATCTTTAGCATCATCTGCTCTCTACTTCACCAGATTGTACAAAATTCTGAGGTATTTTAAGCTGCACCAAAATATCAAGGTAGCTTGTATCCTACTGATAACCTCTGTGATGCCTATTGTTCAAGATCATTCCAAGTCTAGCAACTGTGCTGCTTTTGTTTTGAATGTGGGGACATGGAAATCATGACTTTTAACGAGGGCTCAGTGTCCCTGACTGACTACATAGTAATGGCTTGGGCTACCTTGTCAAATTACTGCTACAGAGCAGGGCTGTTCTTGGGACAGGTGCGCCTCTGTTATCTATATGCTTCTCTTAACTCTGTTCTCAAGTCATGGGTCTTTTTCTCTCTATCCTTCCAGACACTGGCATAGTATCTTCAATGAAATCAGTCTTTTGCTGACTTCAAAACATTTGAATCAGCACAGCAAAGCATTTGAATCAGAAATTCAAATATCTGCTTGGTAACATGGGAAGAAAATAGAAGAGCAGCCTAAAATAATTAAATACCAATAAATTAACCTGCTTGATTGTCATTGAAGGTAGTGCGATTCTTTTTAAGCAATTTTTTTTTTAAGTTTATTTATTTATTTTAGGGGGAGAGGGGCAGAAAGAGGAGACAGAGAGAATCCTAAGTAGGCTCTGCACTGCCCTGCCAGCACAGAGCCCCATGTGGGGCTTGAACCCATAAAACCATGAGATCATGACCTGAGCTGAAACTGAGTCAGACGCTTAACCAGCTGAGCCACCCAGATGCCCCGAAGGAAGTAAGATTCTCAGTGAGATCTACGTTTTCTCCTAAAATTTTTTCTCTGGGTTCTATTACCTTCAATATTTTCCATACATCTTAGGTATTTTTAACATTTTAAAGCTGCTCTAGAACTCCAGTAAAAACACCATTGTTGTCATATCTCTGCCTGAGGATCTTTAACCTTTTTGAACAATCATAACTGCATTATAATAGTATAACTTCTCTGTTGTGTGTGTGTGTGTGTGTGTGTGTGTGTGCATGTGCGTGCAATGTATTACTGGAAAGAAAACAATTTTACATTAGTTGATCATAAACACATGGGGTCCAGAGGATGGGGGAGGGGCACAACCAAACATTTCTGTACTTCTTTCCTTCTCCTGCTGAGTTACCACTTCAGAGTTATTCTTTCTTACCTGGGTTTCTGAAAAAATTTTCCCTCCTTGGTCTCTATCCTGCACGGGTCCCAGCTCTGCTTGTGCACAGAGAGGTCAAGGTCATGATCATGTTTGTTCTGACCGGAATGGCTGCCATTGATTTTTATTCCTGTGGTAGTTATTAGGATTGTTCCCTCTCAGTACTGGCACATGGTAGCATCACACTTCCTTAACAACTTTGTAGTTAGGCATGAGCATGTGACTTGCTTTGGCCAATAGAATGTGAGCTGAAGTGATATGTGTCACTTTACTAGCTAGTGCCTGCCTGGTTTCTTGCTGCCCCACCCCACTCTATAATTCATCAAGGAAGCCTATGTTAAGATAGACCTCCCCTTTGCATCATCTTTGAGTAACTACAGTGAGAATAATTCCAGTGTTGGTTCACATTGCACATATTGGGGGGAAGGGATGAGAAGTATGTGTTCTGTGTTTAGTCACTGAGATTTTGGGGTTGATTTTTACTATGTATAACCCAGCCCATGCTGACTGACACAGTCCTCTTTAGGAGCAGATTGGCTATTTCAGATTTTTTCTTGGAATGAAGCATCTAAAAGATACAAAATAAATATCTTTATCTTACTAATATCCACCAATTCTTTGACTGTCTTTTTTTTTTTTTTAAGCTTATGATGTCTCTGCTTCTTTATTTGTGTCTTCTAAAGACCCCTTTCTATCTGGGCAAGTGCAGATAAAATGAAAGGAAGAGAATGAGTTGGGTAGACAATTCCTTTGTGCCACAATTGGCTTGGGCACTGGCAATCTCCATTTTTTCACAGTGTTCTGAGATTGGAAACCTCAGGAATTCCAATGATCCAAGAGCAAAAAGGCAAGATAAAATTTTTCCATACTAATGTGGTTGCTCTGCCTGTGTTAAACAGAAAACCTTCAGGTCTTGTGCAGGTACACAGTCAGATGCTTTTCATTCAGCCTCATAAATGATTATCGGTGGCTTACTGTGTACTAGGGATATTCCTAATTATAATCAGTGATGGTTGCTCTGAGTAAAAATTGCAAGGATATATAAAGGTAAACATAACGGAGAACTGATCTATTTGGGGGTAACAGAAAGTCATTTGTGGGAAACCAATATTTGAGTTGAGAGCCAGGAGGATGATGGGAAGGTGTTGGGAGCTCAGAGTTTCTGCAGAAGTAAGTAGCTTTTGCAAGGAGTCTGGAGGAGTCATGAAACATTGGAAAAAGAAAAAGAAGGCTTGTGTAAGCTGGAGCACAGAACTTAGTGAATGATGTATGATGAGACTGAACAAGTAGCCAGGGCCAGACTTTATAGAGCCTCATAGACAATGTTGAAGATCTGATTATTTTATTTTATTTTATTTTATTTTATTTTATTTTATTTTATTTTATTTATGTTATTTTATTTTATTAATTTTATTAAAAATTTTTTTAAATGTTTACTTATTTTTGAGAGAGAGAGACAGAGCGTGAATAGGGGAAGGGCAGAGAGAAAGGGAGACACAGAATCTGAAGCAGGCACCAGGCTCTGAGCTGTCAGCACAGAGCCCAATATGGGGCTTGAACTCACAAAATGCGAGATCATGACCTGAGCTGAAATCGGATGCTTAACTGACTGAGCCACCCAGGTGCCCCTATTAATTTTATTTTTAAAATATTTATTTATTTTGATAGATAGCAAGAGAATATACACACACAAGTGGGGACAGGAAGAGGGAGAGAGAGAGGGAAGGGGGGGGGGGGAGAGAGAGAGAGAATGAATCTCAAGTAGGCTCCATGTTGTCAGTGCAGAGCCTGTCTCCAGGCTCTATCTTACGACCAGTGAGATCATGACCTGAGCTGAAATCAAGAGTCAGACACCCAACCAACTGAGTCACTCAGGCGTTCACCAATTTGGTTATTTTAAAAGTTGTGGAAATCCTTTGAAAGATGGATATTTTAGACTTACTATTGACACCACGAGATTTGAGTTTGTGACTACACTTAAATTGCCTTATTTATTTATTTATTTATTTTGAGAAAGAGAGAGAGATCAAGGGTGGGGCAGAGAGACAGGAAGAGAATCCCAAGCACGTTCTGTGCTATTAGCATGAGGCCTGATGCAGGGCTCAAATTCACAAATCCGTGAGATCATGATCTGAGCTGAAATCAAGAGTCAGATGTTTAAGTGAATGAGCTGTCCCCATTCATTCATTTAGATTTCATATGGATTAAAAAATGGGCTGTTGTATTAGCTAGGGTGACCTATATAGATACTAGAGAAAATACAAGGAAGTTGCATAAAACAAGCTTAATCGTCTGTAGCTTGCTTTGATCTGGCAGCCAATGTGTGGGGCTTGGGGTAGCATATTGTTATCTGACTTTATTGGACCAAGGCTAGGATGGGCAATAGAAGGCCTTATCTTCTTAGTATATTTTCCCAGGGACAGGGTGCATCCTAAATTACAGATTTAGTGAGAGAAAATAAGGCAGGGATTTATATCTATATCTATATATCTATATCTAGTCTATACCTATATATTGATCTATAGTCCAAGTTTTTACAAGCCTGAGACCAAATGTAGCAAAAGGTATGTTTAGATGTGGGAAGTTTTCAGGGGAAGTCTACTGGTTTGTTTGTTTGTTTGTTTATTTATTTATTTATCCATCCATCCAGTTTTATGGAGGTATAATTGACATATAACATTGTATAACTTTAAGGTATACAACATGAGGATTTGATAGATGTATATTTTGTGAAATGATCACCACAAGTTTAGTTAACATCCATTACCTCACCTAGAGAAAAATTGTTTTCTTACTTGCAATGAGAACTTTTAAGATCTACTATTTTAGGAAGTTTCAAATATACAATACAGTATTGTTAAGTATAGCTAGGTCACCAGTTTATATTGAAATATATTGCCCAGGACTCATACAAACTCTCCTTTATGTTTGGTAGCAGCTGAATCATATTTTAAAATAGTCTGAACTCAACTTTTGAGCTTTTATTGTAGGAAGCAATTCCGCATTGTCAGGAAGCTGAATTGAATGCCCTATAGATCATTTCCACATATGACTTTCCGTTTTACAAAACAAATCCATATTCATTCCAATGATTTCCCCTTCATTCTTTTCAAACTCCCAAGCAGAAAAGATTAGATTCAAGTTTCCTGTCATAAATTACCCAGTTTTAACTCAGTAAATTTGCATAAGCCCCCAACACCAAACTTCCTACTAGTTGAAAAAATATAGCATTTATGTATCACATTATCTATTCATAGATTTTCAAATTATAAATTATCTAGCTTTTTATAGGATATAACTATGAAAAGATCAGCTTCCATCCTCACAGCAAAGATAGAGCCAGAGGTGTGGGCTACTTAATGAGCCTAGGATCCATGAATCAGAGCCCAGAAAGGACCAGGAGAGGTGAAGAATAAGCTAGAATCCCAGAGGAGCCAAATTTAAAACAGAACTTTGCAAGAGTGTCTTGACATGAGGACTTGTGTTAAGCATAAGAACCAAGCCATTAGCCCATGTTCACTCCGTAGTTAGCTGATGTTTGGTTATCAGAATTGGTGACAAAGTCCTTTAAGGGACTCTGGAGATCCTTGCCTGGAGATTGGATGTCGGACTCAGGGGCACTTAGTTGCATGTGCCCTGGCAGAGAGAAGATGTAAGTTTATAGTCCTCATTCTTACTTTGACTTTATTGCACTTCACTCCATTGCTACTGCCCACCAAGTGTTCTCATTCCTCTCCTCCTGTGCTTATCATTTCCTCCATTCAATTTAAACCAATGGGCTTATTTTCTTTGTACGATCAATTTTCTTCTTCTGAAATCACGTCTTTCTTTGTCCTCTAAGCAGACCACATCTATCCTTCTTGGATTTTCTCGAATTCTTTCTTCTTCAGAAAGCCTGTTATGACTGTTATTCAAGTCCCCTCTCCCCACAACTGCCCTCTTTCTTTGAAGATCTATTGTTCTTAGAATCAACATCACCGAATTTCATGCCTTACTGTTCTCATTTTTTATTTTTTTTTATGAGACTTGTTGTATCTCTTCAATGAGCTATAAGATTCCGTAAGACAGGGGCCATGTCACATACCTTTTTTGCTTGAACAGGCTTCAGCTGGGCATAAAGCAGGTACTAAAAACCTGTTGACTAATTACATTGCTTTCTCTTTTCTTCCTGTCAGGGTTGTGCTGTATTATTTGAAGTTCTTAGTTCAGCTGCTACTGGAATAATTTCACTGTAACAGCACAGGTCTTGCCAAATACATTAAAATAAAATACTTTGCAAATATAAATCTCCTAGTAATATAGCAAATGAATTCTACATTTTATAGATCACCAGTTTCCCAAGTATTTATTGAACTTCTGTAAAAATCACACCATTTGCTATAATAATTAATAATAATAATAATAATAATATATTTTTCTGGATACAGGTGAATTTCATGTCTATTTTAACAGATCAGGTTAAGAGCACTTATATAATTTAAGTAGAGAAATATCTTAGGTTTACAGAAAATGTGCCTTAAAAAAGCATTCTTTTTAAGACTTAGAAATAAGGATAAATAAGAATAAGGATAAACCTTTATTTCTGTAAGATATTTAGGTTTTAATGTATTATGATATATCCACAATGACTACTATATTAATAAATAATTCTTATTATCTGTTTCAACATTTAGTGTAATTCTTTCCAGCTTATATTGATAATTTCCATGAAATTATTAAGTGAAATATTGGTCTGCTGACCATTGCTAGGAAAATTAGATTTTCCTAAAATTCCTGATTTTATGGGTTTGGGGATGTGAAAAATATGAAATTAATTTAGTCCCTTTAAATAGAAAGATAGATGTTTGGCTACTTGGAATGATCTAAAACATATTTTGAAAGTAATATATGTTCATGCAGAAAATTAAAAAATACAAAAAATATAAAGTGGAAAATAAAAGTCATCAATGACCCTAACCTCTGAGATATCTACTATTAACATTTTAGTGTTTCTAGCTTTGTTTAAAGTCGGCATTTGACCGTACACATAAAACACATCTTATATTTTTGTCCTTAGTTACATGGAAATAAAGATAAATGAAAATATTTATAAAAATTTTTAAAGTTATAAAAATATGAGTGCATCTCATGGACTTTAAAGATAATTTTTTGCTGTGACAAGTTAGTAAAATGTCTAGCTTCTAGCTAGTTCCAGAGTTTTAACTTTTAGCATTATATCTAGATGCAAAGTTACTAATTTCTGACCTTGAGGAAGGTTTTTTATTTTTGATAAATATTTTGCAGCCTTTTGAATAAATTGTTTCACACAGGCTAGAACATATGCTCTAGTTAGGATTAGGGACACAGTGATTTTTCCCTTTAAATTTGCAGTGAATTTTAAGTGTTCAAGAAACATGCCAGATTGACAGATGCTACCTTAGAAGACATCAATAAACACTGATAAGGACACAGAAAAACCGATCTGCTTTGAGCACACTCAGAAATAGCAGGCAAGAACTAGAAAGCTCAAAACATATGGGGGTAGCATATCAGCAAAAGACGTTTAGCAAACAACAGAGATAGAAGATAATTATTAAAAAATTGTGTTATGGTGGACTATTAGCAACTGTATACACACTGGTAATAGCTGAGATTCTTCTCGTGTTTGTTATTTTGGAATGATTATGTGGGCAGCTTCAAGTAATTAACCCTTATTTTTGGAAATATATACATATGTTGGAAGTGGTTTAGAAACAAATGACAAAATATTAACATCACCAGGAAAATCAGATATCAGGAGGAAAATCAGATATCAGGATCCAATTATAAATATGTTTAGATTGATGTACAAATGTCTATAGCATTTTGCCATTTAAGTGAAATGTATGAAGTTCAACCTCAGAGCATAAGTTAAGGTGACTCAAAATCTAAACCACGCTGATATTGATATCATATATATATCATATATGCCTAACACCTCCTTCAACTATGCGGGACTGACATCTTATGATAAGGCATTTTCCAAAAGTATGTTTCTACAATTTGCTTGTTTCCTTGTTTCCTTGATTCTTGGTAGACCAAGTATTTATTCATGTTGGTTCCAGCACGAAGGGAAGAGATTCACTCTTGCTCACCACACATTTGTGAAATAACTTCTTTAACAAATATGACTGACTGAATGAATACATGAGGAAAGCAGACCCTTTAGTTTGCAGCAGTCACGCATATGAAGGCAAATGCTGTATACAACCAGAAATAATGCTCCGGTTGGGGAGAATATGGATTCTCTTCAAGAATCATCCAAAAGTAGTTCTTGAGAAAAATGTAAAGGCAAGTTAATGAGAAATGCAAAACAGAGAGCAACTGTGATAGGGAAATGGGTGGAGTAATTTGATAAGCTTTAATTATATCCCAGCCCAGAGAAAAAGGTTTTCTATACACGCAGATTACAAGAAGAGCAGAGACTGGGAGCAGAGGCTTATTTTTGCAATCCTACTGAGAGTCACCCTTCATTCGGATCAAGATTGGCTTGGCTTCTACACGTAGCCCAGCTGTGTCTCCACCCACTGGGGGAAGAAGGGTGTCAAGACAATTATCCTGCTAATTTATCTAAAAACGACAAAATTGTAGACACATTTGTCTCATTTCCCCCTGAATTATCCAGGTGGGGGGTCCTGCATGATTAAGTTTCTGAGGAAATCTTTCCTCCTCTTCATTTTGCATCTGCATCTGCAGCAGACCCTTCCTCCAATCTCGGCAGCTGAAATTTGCCTACTGCTGAATACTTTGTATCTTGTACCTTTACGGTTTGCTCCGGAGGTCACGAGCTGTGGATCTGAGAAATTCCATGTTCAAACACATGCACACATGCACACACACACACACACACACACACACACTCACAAAGTAGAGATCCATTCCCATAATTCTGCTTTGATATACATTTTATAAGTGCCAAATGAAAAGCAGAGACTTCTATTAGGTGGACCAAGGTTCAGTGGAGGCTTAATTTAATCTTTTTCTACGTAGGTTTTATGGTCTTTGATGGGAAGGACCATGCCATAATATTTCTTATCAAAACCTCCCTAACACTTAACACGGTGCTAGTCACAGAGCTGTTTTTAAATAAAGTACTTTTGAAATTGAAATGTTCATTTAGTGTTTATTTAATGGGACGTCAGTCTTTAGCAGAGTTTTGTAGAGTACCTAATGTGTGAAGCTGATAGAGGGATGGTAGCATGTTATCTTAGTCCGTTTGGGCTGCTATAACAAAATACCACAGATTGAATGGCTTATAAACAACAGAAATGTATTTCTCATGGTTCCAGATGTTTGGAATCCAAGATAAGGATGCGAGTATAGTTGGGTTCTGGTGACAGCTCTCTTCTGTGTTTGTAGACTGTGGACTTCTTACTGTGTCCTAACATGGGTGGAAGGTGCTGGAAAGCTCTGTGGGGGTCTGGTATAAGGGCACTAACCTCATTCATGAAGCCTCCATCCTCCATGGCCTAAGTACCTCCCAAAGGCCTTACTCCTAATATCATCACCTTGGTGATTAGAATGTCCACATATGAATATTTTGGGGGGGAACACAAACATTCAATGTATAGCACATGTTTTATAAGGACTGACTTAGCCTATCTTAATCTCTTCATTCTGTGTCAAGGACAGCAGAAACAAAGCCAGGCTGAGACACGGGGCTCCCTAGATGATTATAATCATTTTAGTGATTCTTCACATTGCTGTTCTTTGAATATTCCTTCTAAAATTTACTTTGAGAAGTTACTGCTTAAGATGTGAGAAAAGGATAAAGAAAGAGAACCAGTTGTGGCAGTTCTCAGCTTTTCTAGAATAATCAGTTGGTCACCTTTGGACAATTTGCATTCCTCTTAGCAAAGGGAAACAAAACAAACTCTGGTCAATCAGATGTAGCTTCCATAGAAGGAAGCAATATCAGCTGGTTGTTACAATGTCTGGCCTCCTGGAATCTTTCACCTTCCAAGTTTATTTATTCCTTCCATCTATAACCAGTTTTCTCTGAGAAGAATTCAAGTAAAATCAAATTCCTACATTTCATTCCTGTCCAGTGACACTTAGTGACTCTTTTAGAAATGGTCACTACGTACAGTTGAACAGCCACTCTGTTTTTGGCTTAAGGGCAGAATTCAAGATACGGAAAGTTTGGATAAACCATTTTGCTTCAGGATGTGGCTAACACATGTGCTACAACCAAGTGAAATATCCTGGGCTCCATCTAAGGTCTCCCCTTACCTTTGGAGATGACTTTTTGGAGGTGAACAATAAGAGATGAAAAATAGGAACTGCTTGGATTGTAATTATTTTTTTCCTTCTTCCTGAGCTTTGCTTGGGGGAAAGCCTGACATATTGAAGAGTCTGTATTCTAGACCACTCTCCATGATGAATGTGGCCGGGGAAGCTGGGCAGGTGTACAGTGTCCTAGGGCTTCTGGAGGATACATTTTCAGCAACTTGGAATCAGAAGCCAGGAACAGGAGGGCCACAGACAAAGTTGCACTTAGCTTTCTTTATAAAATTTTACACTGTTAATCCTTAATCATAATTCTGGTATTAAAATGTATTGGTTTGAATCTACATTAGCATCCTCTGGGATTTAGAAGCAATTACATTTAAAAATGGAATTGCGGTCCACACATAAACAGGAATGATCTTTAAAGCAAATTAAACAAAGGCTCTAATTGCAAATCCATTTAATTTACAGACAGAGAGAATTAACCTTTGGTTCATTGGTAAATAAATATGCAGAGAAACAATAATCCACAATTTAATAACATGAACAAAGTATTTCTTATAAGCTTCAAGGCTGATGTTTGATCATAGTTGCCATGTTTCCATATCATTTCACCTTTTGAATTTTAAAAGGTTTGAAAAGAAATTAGGTGGACAGAAAATAATGAGTTCTAAGTTAGATTCTGGTTACTCTTCCTCATTTATTATGACTGGAGATTATTATCTCACAGGAGGATGAATGGTGTAAAAACTGAATTTAAAAAAGTTTCTTTCATACTGCTTTTAGTTTATTAAATGTCCTCATCATGTAGAGTGTCATGGAATTAGGAATAATTTAATTTGGAGCCTCCACCAATCTTTCCCACTCCATATAACTTGAAAAACTGCCCTGAGTTTGTAAATATCCACAGTAAATTCACATCAGTCATTTTGTTACACTCAGTAAGATAGTTAAATAAAACTTCTCTCTTTTAGGAGCGATTTATAGAAAACTGAGATTCACCAAATGAAGGTGTTGAGACTTGGATATAGAAATTCAATGTACTGGGGTGCCTGGGTGGCTCAATCAATTAAGTGTCTGACTTTGGCTCAGGTCATGATCTCATGGTTCATGGGTTCTAGTCCTGCATTGGGCTCTGCTGACAGCTCAGAGCCTGGAGCCTATTTTGGAATCTGGGTCTTCCTCTCTCTATGCCCCTTCCCCACTTGTGCTCTGTCTCTCTCTCTCAAAAATAAATAAACATTAAAAAAAGTTAAAAAGAAATTCAATGTACTATATAATTTGGCTTCTACATTTTACTAAAGTCATTCCCTTTATTCCTAAACTAAATATTATACTGTAGTTAGGTTGAACTGGATAAGCTGAAGTTAACAAGCAAGTTATGATCCCTCTAACTAGCTAATAACTCTCTTAATAATGGGAATATATGTTTGATCAAAGAGAATTAAAAGAAAAACTATTCCTTGTTCATATCATGAAACAGCAGTGACAGGAAAAAAGTGGTACAGATATAAACTCAAACTACCTTCTTGTACTGAATATTTTTGTTACATCTGTTAGTGAGACAGAAATGTTATCAGTGATCTTTTCAATGAGTGTCAGAGTTTCTCTTAAACTTTGGAAATGATTTTCAGAGGAGTCAAAAAAGTTTATTTGTTTGTTGCTGTATAATGAAACAACCACCATTTCGTTGTCTCTGTACATTTAGTGAGCTCAGCTGGAGGTTTCTCCTGGTCAATGTGATCTTGGCTAGGGCTGTCATTATCTGGAGACTTGACTGAGCTGGAACATCCAATGTGGCTCACTGACATGACAGATATCTTGATGGTGATGGCTGGAAGATTGATGTCAGCTGGAATGTTGGGATGCCTCTGCATCTCTCTCTCCAAGTAGTCTCAAAACCTCTTTTTCTCCATGTGTATGGATTCTCCATATGTGGGCTCTTTATGTGGCTGCTCCAATAGAATTGCTGGACCTAGTGGCTCAGAGGTCCTAAAAGTTCAAAAGTAGCAACTTTTGTGCCTAGAACTGGCACAATATTCTTTATGCTGCATTTGTTGGTTAAAATGAGTCACAGAAACAGCTCATTTTAATGTGGGAGGGGACAACACAAAGGTAGAAATACAAGGAGGTGTGAGTCATTGGAATCGTTATTAGAGACTAGTTACCACATTCATTCATATGTATATGTATATACACACATATACATTAATATATATACATACATACATATATATGAATGAATGTGGTAACTAGTCTCTAATAATGTATATGTATATAAATGTGTGTGTTTATCATATATATACGATCATAAAGGTGTGCATGTATATATATAAATTATATATAAAAATATAGAAATAATATATATTAATATATATTATTATAATTATAATTAATACATAATATATAAATATATATATAAATCATATATTTATATATATATAAATTCAATGTACTATAAAATTTGTGGGTACACACACACACACACACCTTCATGATCATAACATGTTTATTGTAGGCCACCAATCTTGACTTGCTGAATTCATTCTGCCTGACTAAATTGTGAAGCTGTTCATATGAAATAGGTCATGGTATGGCCAAAGATTTTAAACATGTATCAATCAGGGTGCAGTCAGAATATCAGATTTACCAAAAGTAGTGTGGGCTGAATTGTGTCCCCCCAAATTCATATATTGAAGCCCCTGTACCTCAGAATGTAATGGTATTTGGAGACGGGGCTTTTAAAGAGGTGCTTAAGTTAAAATGAGGCTATTATGATGGGTCCAAATCCAATGTGGCTCGTGTCCTTATAAGAAGAGAAAATGTGGACACACAGGAGAGAAACCAGGAACGCACATACATGGAGCAAAGACCATGTAAAGAGGCAGCAAGAGGGCAGCCATCTGCAAGCCAAGGATAGAGGCTTCAGAGGAAACCTGTCAAGTATCTTCATCTTGGACTTCCAGCCTCCAGAACTGTGAGAAAATAATTCTGTTGTTTAAGTCATCCAGTCTTTGATGTTCTGTCATGGTGGCCCTAGCAAACTAACACAAGTTAATACAAGAGGTTTTCCACAGAAATTGGAACTTACATGGGGCACCTAGGTGGCTTAGTCGGTTAGGCATCTAAATCTTGATTTCAGCTCAGGTCATTATCTCACAGTCATGACATTGAGCTGTGTGTTGGGTTCCATGCTGGTTGTGGATCCTGCTTAAGATTCTCTCTCTCCCTCTTCCTCTGCCCCTCCCCTGCTCATGCATATGTATACTCTCTCTCTCTCTAAAAGAAAAAAAGAAAAAGAAAGAAATTAAAACTTACACAAACGTGAGAGAGGTAGAGAAGTGAAGGGCTGGAAGAGACGCGTCAAAGGTCAGAAAAAGTCACTAATCACAATAGTTTAGAACAGGGATCCTCAAAGTGATATCTGGGGACACATTGTCATCTTGAAACCAAAGCCTCCTCCAGGAAGTCTACAAGGTCAAAAATATTTTAATAACAATATTAAGCTATATTTTCCTTTTTCTCCTTTCATTTTTCATGAGTATATGGTGGGAAATTTCAGAGGTTACATTACTTGAGATGACACATTGAGATGGAATATGTATGTGTATTTTGTATTTTAACATTTCTCAGTTTTAATTTATAAATTGAGAGATACAACCCACATAAAATAAAGCTCTTTGGGGGGTCTTAAGTACTTTTTAAGAGTGCAAAGGGGTCCAAAGTTCAGTTTGGAATCTCAGACCTGAAGCTTTGGTGATAATATGCATGCTGAAGTTTGTAGTCAATCCCCAAAGCTGTATGTCTAGTTAGTGGAATGGAATTGCAAAATGGAAGCTCATGGAGAAAATCTGTGGAAGTTGCTACCTCCATGGGGACCGTAGTCAGACTTCTGGTGAGTGGCTTGGAACCCCCAGCAATGGGCAGGCCAGGAATCAGGAAGACCAGCAGGAACTTGAAGCTCTCCAGACATTTCTAAATCTGTCACTATGTTTGACTGCCATGGCTTGTTAAAAGTAATGGCCTCTGCTTCACTTATACCTATCAAAATTCTTATAAATTTCTGTCCTAGTCAACTTTAATCCAGAACATACTTAGTTCCAAGTCACGGACAGGAGAGGAAATATGTTAATTAGCCAAAATGAAGCTTAGCATAATCTACTTCTTTTTCAATTTATCATTCCATATACCTTTTTAAAAATTAAATTTAACTTCCAGTAAAGATGTTAGAAAAATCATGCTTCTGTACAGCATGATGAAACTATCCCTTGTACAAAGAAAAACATGCTAATCTTGTCCTCAAAAAATAAAACCAAAATCCCAGGAGCCATTTTATTCTTTTGGGGGAAGTTTATTCTTCTAGCTGCATCACATTTTCCATTTGATAATTTATAATTAAATCATGATGTGTGGGGCAAATCATCATCAATACTTTAAGTTGGGCAGTAGGTAAATGGCAGAGGGGAAAGTTGATTCATATCTATTTGAATGTATTCATATCAAAGCAAGGAAGAAATATTGATAAGTATTATAGTTCTAGAGTCTGTAATTGATAACATGGACAAAGCTGGTATTTAAAAGGTCCCTCTTCCCCTCCTCATTCCCTAGCCTCTTTACCCTTAGCAAATACTTGAGCTGGTCAAGCTTCCCTGTGCTCCATTGTGTTAACCAAAGGGTCTCTGAAGTCAATAGTCTTGCCTGTATTGGGTTGCTGTACTTGTCCATGAAATTTTACCACAGAATGTGAGATGCTAAATGGCATCACAGAGAGCTTTGTAGATTCTGGGCATACTCCTCCCTGCCCATATTGTATAAGTAGAAATCCAATTTCCCTTTCATAATCAGAATCAACCACAGTCAATGCAGTAACCTCCTTCTTTGCTAGTTATTTCAGTGGGATAAGAGCCCAAAGTGTCCAGGTAGCAGTCTCAGTCTTCAGTTCAAAGGAACTATTTTTGTGTCCCCTGGTGGAAGCAGTGCTCCCTTGGGAACTAAGACTTCCAAACCAACAGAGCCTAAAATTGTGGAGGAGAGAGTAAAATTTTTGCTAATGGATCATTAGGTATAATAGTGAGTAGAATTGCTCACATTTGTACTTCTTGATTCCCAGGCTATGAATCCTGGCTATGGTAGGAAGAGTATCCTATTTTGGTCATTGAATCAGAGCATATATTGGCTCTTGAAAGCAATACAGTATTCCAGTTTCAAAATGTATTGTCTCATAACTGGCATGAAAACTGAGTCCTCAGGCCATTCTACTATTCTAGTAAGACAACAGTTTCAGAGTGATAGAAAACATGGTGAGACTGGTGAATTCCTTGATTATGAGCCTAAAGCCACATTTCACTCACTGTAAAATAAGTCCTTTGGTCAGAAGTAATGCTGTTTGGAATACCATGGGGGTGAATAAAACATTCTACATGTCCATAAACAGTTGTCTTGCCAGGAGTATTGAGGGCAAATCCACATAGAAGACATGAAACAAACTGTTGTCTCTTCTGTGATGGTTATTATCCAATTAACTGATGTACCTTAAGTTCACCTTAGTTGCCATCTTGCGGGCTCAGTGTTGGTCCCTGCTATTGGTAGATTATGATCCCAGCTGTGACTATAAATAGATTGACCTTGCTGAGTGGAAGTCCAAGTTGCTGAACCCTTGCTAATTTCCGTCCCTGTTGCTATTGCTATTTTGCACAAGAACCCATAGGATAATGACAGAGGTAACTACAGAAAGAGTGACCAACCTCCACAATTGGTCATGTTTTCTACTTGATTATTAAGAGATTTCTCTGCTGAAATTACTTTTCAGTGAGCATTTACATGAGGCACAAATATCCTCACACTACCTACAGATTCTGAGAGGTCTATCCAAATAACTCTTCCCCTGACTTTGTTGTCATCAATGTCACAACTGTGTTCTAAGTCCTCCATCAACTAGAGAAATGGCTATCCATTGCTTCTGAATGAGTGTAGATCCATACCTCTGGGAATCTTTCCTTCTGGATAAAATGAATATTCAGTTTTCTGCTCTAAAGGTCTGCCTGCTGGGAAGATTACCCCTCACTGCTACTCTTCATAGTCACCCCTAAGTGGAGCTGGAGAGTTCCAACCAGCCACTTGTAGGCTGTACCAGTATATTATACAAAACCATCTGTAAAACCATTCCAAGGTTTTCATTTATCTGTTTATTGGTCACCTATTTCCACAAGCTTGGTGGTTTAGACAATATCCAGTTCATGCTGGGTAACTCAGTTTGAATAGTAAATTGATTGTCCATGTTTAAGCATTCAGTTTCTATTACCATCCATAAGTAAGCAGGAGACTATTTCTCAAAGGAGGATAGTTATGTGTGGGAGCTGGCATAACTTTGCTCCAGAATATTAAAGTCCTTTACTGTGATTCACCTGTAATGGGCAGCCACAGGCTTCACATAGTATTCCTTTAAGCACTATTGGGTCTACTGAATCATATGGCCCAAACAGTAAGGCAACTTGCACGATCCAGCAGTTTATTCAAGTCTGGTACAGAGCCTCCTCTTCCTATGTGTTTTACTCAAAACTGATGGCTCTAGAGATTATTTAGTAAATGCGTCAGAGCTCCCTGCCCAAATAGTGTATTTATGTTGACTCCAAAATCTGAAGAGACCCATTTGTTCTTGCTTTTTGTTTTTTGTGGCAAGAGGTACAAGCTCAACAACATATCTGTCTTGGAGGGAATATCTCAACAAGCCTGAGACCATGGAACTTTTAGAAATTTCAGACATGTGAGTTTTGTAGCAGTCCTATCCTCTGGCATGAATTTTACCAAAACTTCCAGGGTTTTGCAACTCTCAGATGCAATCATCATGATATTATCAAAATAGTACATCAGTATGATATTCTATATAAGGCAAGATGATCAAGCTTCTTGTGGACTAGATTATGACTGAAAGTTGGAGAGTTGCTGTTACCTTAAGGTAGGACAAAATGGTGTATTACTGATCTTTCAAGCTGAAAAGAAACTGTTTCTGATAATCTGTGCATGTAAAGAAAAAATGTTTTCCAGATTAATAGCTATAATACCTGGAATCCAGAACTGTGTTTATTTGCTTCAGTCCAAAAACAAACAAAAAACATCACATCTGGAACAGCAGTTGAAATTGGAGGTGATGACTGATTAAGTTGGTAATAATCCATTGTTATTCCCCAAGAGCCATCTATTTTCTGTACAGTCCACATAGGTGAGTTAAATAGGGATTCGGTGGGAATAATCATCCCTTCATCTTTCAAGTCCTTGATGGTGGCACTAATCTCTGTGATTCTTCCAGGTATCTGGTTTACCCTTTTTGTGGATAGAGGTATTAACAATTTTTTTTAATGTATTTTTGAGAGACAGAGAGAGAGAGAGAGACAGAGTGCAAGTTGGGGAGGAGCAGAGAGAGAGAGGGAGACGTAGAATCTGAAGCAGGTTCCAGGCTCTGAGCTGTCAGGACAGAGTCTGATGTGGGGCCCAAACTCATGAGCTGTGAGAACATGACCTCAGCGGAAGTCAGATGCTTAACCAACTGAGCCACCCAGGTGCCCCAGGTAGAGGTATTTATAGAAGTTTTTGCTTGCTGTTTTCTTTAATATCCATCATGTAACCAATATGGTTATTGTATTAGTTTGTAGGACTACTATAATATAACCACAAACTGGGTGGCTTAAACAACAAGAATTTATTTTTCTCATCATTCTGGAGGCTGGATATCTGATCAAAGTGTTGGTTTGGGTTGCTTTTCCTTGAGGGCTCTCTTCTTCGCTTGCAGATGGCCACCTTCTTGCTGTGTCCTTTACGTGGCCTTTTCTCTGTGTGCTCATCACCCCTCACACCTCTGTGTGTCCTGATTTCCTCTTATAAGGACAGTAGTCATATTAGATTACCTTAACAGCCTCATTTTAACTTAACAACCTCCTTATAAGCCCTATCTTCAAATATAGTCACATTCCAAGGTACTTGGGGTTAGGGATTCATCATATTCATTTTGGGGGTGGGGATTCAAATCCATACATAACAGTTATTCTGTCATCTACATTCTGGAACTAGGGAAATAGCCAGGGGAAATCACTGAGTTCACTCTGGGAGAGATTCAAGCCAAAATTCAACTATCACCTGAGTTCTATAATTCTGTACTCTGACTGGTAGATGGTATTAGGGTTTTGGATCCCTAGGAGTTTTTTTTTTTTAAGTTTTATTTATTTTTGAGAGAGAGACAGAGTGTGAGTGAGGGAGGAGCAGAGTGAGAGGGAGATACACAGAATCCAAAGTAGGCTCCACGCTCTGAGCTGTCAGCACAGAGCCTGATGCGGGGCTTAAACTCACAAACTGTGAGATCATGACCTGAGTTGAAGTCGGACGCTTAACTGACTGAACCACCCAGGTACCCCATGGATCCCTAGGAGTTTTTATTGGTGCAGAGCACTGAACAAAAATCTCTGAAAAATTTGAGTAATTTCTTTACCAAATGCACAGTTACTCTGGTGAATGGGTAAATGGCTGCCAGTTCCTTTAGAAAAGTGTATGCGGAAGGTTAATGGTATCAATTTTTAAAGGGTAGCAAAGATCCTTGTGAAGAGAACCTGGACTTTTTCTTTATTCACAGGGCTCTAGGTCTGGGTACAAGCTAAAGTCTGGAAAGTGGTTGAGGAGCCACAACTCTATGGAGATAATTTAAGTCAGATAACTGCTTACCAGAACACAAATCAAATTAAACTTATGTAGTTTGCCCATCTGTTTCAGTCCTGGTGACAACATGATCGATTAGCCAACATCAAAGAACTCTACAGGTAAAAACTTTCTGATTGCTTAGCTTTGCTGCCATTACAATAAAACCCACTCCCATATATATTTTTATTTGTCATGTTTCCATTAGTGTAAATTGACAAAATCTGGTAATTATTTTGGCATGTGTGGGACCTCTTACTGGGTCATGCTTTGTACCCAGCCCCCTGGCTTCTATTGGGACTTGAGGCTGGTTATCCATGTAGAAGCAATGGGAAAAAGTGGAGATGGACCTTGAGAAGGATTATCATTCCTTGCAGTGTCACTACCTCAGGAAAGGTCATTACAGGATTTTCAGATGAGAGAAGAATAATCTCCTCAGGAGATGAAGAACAGCCTCTAGTAGAATGGAAAGTTCTTCAGAATTTGGGTATTCAAGGTTTTCAATTTTTTTCAACCTCCCTGATCTTTCAATATTCCATTATTTTTTCCAATCAATATCTTAACTTTAACATAACCTCATAAGTCTATGAATTTAATTTGCACTGTAATTAAAACATCTACAGATCAGATTCTGGGTTTGGTTTTCAGAAATATTGACCCTGTGTGTAGAGGAAATGAGGATTCTTTCAGGGAAATGATAAGTGCTTTCTGGTTCCTTTCTGGTCCCTTAAAATTGGGGAATTTTAAGGTTGGAGATAATTATATTCTTTCTCTCTATCTCAGAGAGATTATATTCTCTCTGTTACCAAAGAGCTCCATTGTCTTAATTTTCTTTATTTCCCCTAGAATGTTTGATCAATGCAATAACTCAGTCACCTATAGTCTTGACTTTTATAGGCACTCAACTGCAGGTATCCTCCAGTGATTATGTGACACTTGCCCCTGGATGTCACGGGCTATCTCATTTATTATTAGCAACAGCGTCATTACAACCTTATATCTAATTAGAACAAAGAAGAAATTTCTGTTCTTCTGAAACCACATTTAGTACCAAAACTTGAACCATCAGGATTCCTTCAAGAAACCAAGCAGTAAAGTTTGATAGGGTTTGCTATAGAAATTAGAGCTTATATAAAAGGAGGAGGAGCCAAGCAAGTGGAGATCTGGAAGAGAGGAATCAGAGGATCAGAAAAAGCCACTATTGCTGGGTCATAGGGTAGGTCTATTTTTAATTTTCTGAGGAACCGCCACACTGCTTTCCAGAGCGGCTGCACCAATTTGCATTCCCACCAACAGTGCAAGAGGGTTCCCGTTTCTCCATCCTCTCCAGCATCTATAGTCTCCTGATTTGTTCATTTTGGCCACTCTGACTGGCGTGAGGTGGTACCTGAGTGTGGTTTTGATTTGTATTTCCTAGGAATTTATCCAAGGGACACAGGAGTACTGATGCATAGGGGCACTTGTACCCCAATGTTCATAGCAGCACTCTCAACAATAGCCAAATTATGGAAAGAGCCTAAATGTCCATCAACTGATGAATGGATAAAGAAATTGTGGTTTATATACACTATGGAATACTACGTGGCAATGAGAAAAAATGAAATATGGCCTTTTGTAGCAACGTGGATGGAACTGGAGAGTGTGATGCTAAGTGAAATAAGCCATACAGAGAAAGACAGATACCATATGGTTTCACTCTTATGTGGATCCTGAGAAACTTAACAGGAACCCATGGGGGAGGGGAAGGAAAAAAAAAAAAAAGAGGTTAGAGTGGGAGAGAGCCAAAGCATAAGAGACTGTTGAGAACTGAGAGCAAACTGAGGGTTGATGGGGGGTGGGAGGGAGGAGAGGGTGGGTGATGGGTATTGAGGAGGGCACCTTTTGGGATGAGCACTGGGTGTTGTATGGAAACCAACTTGACAATAAATTTCATATATAAATAAAAAAACAAACAAACAAACAAACAAAAAAAGCCACTAACACAGTAACGTGAAACGTTAGTGTTAGTGTGTGGGTCAAAACTTGTGGGAAAATCCCCCAAGTGTTGGTTTTACGCAGAGTTGCAAAAAAGAATCACACTGAAGTGGAATGTGAAGGGGGAGCGTGTGGAGAGGTCTGTGGAAGCTATTGCATCTGTGGGGAATGCAAGATAGTATTTGGTCGTTGTCTTGGGTTACGCCTGGATGGTGCAGCCAGAAGTTGGGAAAATGAGCTATAAGCTGAGTCTTTTAGGCACATTTGTCCTGTCTGTCACTGTGTTTGATTGTCACAGTCTTTTCAAAGGAATGGCTTCTGTTTCACTCTGCTATCCAAATTTTACACAAGTACCTCTCTTGGCCAGCTTTAAACTAGGACATTACAGGTAGAGGGTTTTGGAAGATGTTATTTGCAGCTTTAGACAGGAGTGATAATGCCATGTTGACAAAGCACAATCCAGCATACGGACAGCAGAATGTGGGTACTCTGTATAGTTTTATAAATAAATAGGCAATTTAATATGATAGATTCAATGTAATATTTATTTTGTTAACATTCATTAAGGTTGTCAAGAAAAGTGATACCAATAATAATTTAGACTCCTCACTCCCTTATTTGGTGCCAAAACCTAGAGATTTATTTAGGTCCAGAAAAAGATATCCATGTGGTCAACCCTGTGGATGCTCTTGGCCCCGTTTCCAGTTTTTTTCAGAGACAGGCAACTCTCGGTACAAAGCTTCACCATGGGGACTTTTCATACTTCATAGTGGTGATCTTTAGGCATCCACTCACTCTTTCCAAGTGAGTTGCTGTTTAACTTTGGGGCAGTGCTTTGCAAGAGTACTGTTCCCTCTATATCAGAGAATCTCAGACTTTTCTTACCCATACTTATTTATGTCAAGAAGATCCATTTAAGCTTAGAAATCTGTAACCTCCAAATTGTCTTCTTCTGGGGAAATTCATCCTCATTCTTTCTTTTTTTTTTTTTTTTT
>NW_024412407.1:29612248-29617149 GCF_014898765.1 Herpailurus yagouaroundi
ATCACCCACCCTCTCCTCCCTCCCACCCCCCATCAACCCTCAGTTTGCTCTCAGTTCTCAACAGTCTCTTATGCTTTGGCTCTCTCCCACTCTAACCTCTTTTTTTTTTTTTCCTTCCCCTCCCCCATGGGTTCCTGTTAAGTTTCTCAGGATCCACATAAGAGTGAAACCATATGGTATCTGTCTTTCTCTGTATGGCTTATTTCACTTAGCATCACACTCTCCAGTTCCATCCACGTTGCTACAAAAGGCCATATTTCATTTTTTCTCATTGCCACGTAGTATTCCATAGTGTATATAAACCACAATTTCTTTATCCATTCATCAGTTGATGGACATTTAGGCTCTTTCCATAATTTGGCTATTGTTGAGAGTGCTGCTATGAACATTGGGGTACAAGTGCCCCTATGCATCAGTACTCCTGTGTCCCTTGGATAAATTCCTAGCAGTGCTATTGCTGGGTCATAGGGTAGGTCTATTTTTAATTTTCTGAGGAACCTCCACACTGCTTTCCAGAGCGGCTGCACTAATTTGCATTCCCACCAACAGTGCAAGAGGGTTCCCGTTTCTCCACATCCTCTCCAGCATCTATAGTCTTCTGATTTGTTCATTTTGGCCACTCTGACTGGCGTGAGGTGATACCTGAGTGTGGTTTTGATTTGTATTTCCCTGATGAGGAGCGACGCTGAACATCTTTTCATGTGCCTGTTGGCCATCCGGATGTCTTCTTTAGAGAAGTGTCTATTCATGTTTTCTGCCCATTTCTTCACTGGGTTATTTGCTTTTCGGGTGTGGAGTTTGGTGAGCTCTTTGTAGATTTTGGATACTAGCCCTTTGTCCGATATGTCATTTGCAAATATCTTTTCCCATTCCGTTGGTTGCCTTTTAGTTTTGTTGGTTGTTTCCTTTGCTGTGCAGAAGCTTTTTATCTTCATAAGGTCCCAGTAATTCACTTTTGCTTTTAATTCCCTTGCCTTTGGGGATGTGTCGAGTAAGAGATTGCTACGGCTGAGGTCAGAGAGGTCTTTTCCTGCTTTCTCCTCTAGGGTTTTGATGGTTTCCTGTCTCACATTCAGGTCCTTTATCCATTTTGAGTTTATTTTTGTGAATGGTGTGAGAAAGTGGTCTAGTTTCAACCTTCTGCATGTTGCTGTCCAGTTCTCCCAGCACCATTTGTTAAAGAGACTGTCTTTTTTCCATTGGATGTTCTTTCCTGCTTTGTCAAAGATGAGTTGGCCATACGTTTGTGGGTCTAGTTCTGGGGTTTCTATTCTATTCCATTGGTCTATGTGTCTGTTTTTGTGCCAATACCATGCTGTCTTGATGATGACAGCTTTGTAGTAGAGGCTAAAGTCTGGGATTGTGATGCCTCCTGCTTTGGTCTTCTTCTTCAAAATTACTTTGGCTATTCGGGGCCTTTTGTGGTTCCATATGAATTTTAGGATTGCTTGTTCTAGTTTCGAGAAGAATGCTGGTGCAATTTTGATTGGGATTGCATTGAATGTGTAGATAGCTTTGGGTAGTATTGACATTTTGACAATATTTATTCTTCCAATCCATGAGCAGGGAATGTCTTTCCATTTCTTTAAATCTTCTTCAATTACCTTCATAAGCTTTCTATAGTTTTCAGCATACAGATCCTTTACATCTTTGGTTAGATTTATTCCTAGGTATTTTATGCTTCTTGGTGCAGTTGTGAATGGGATCAGTTTCTTTATTTGTCTTTCTGTTGCTTCATTGTTAGTGTATAAGAATGCAACTGATTTCTGTACATTGATTTTGTATCCTGCAACTTTGCTGAATTCATGTATCAGTTCTAGCAGACTTTTGGTGGAGTCTATCGGATTTTCCATGTATAATATCATGTCATCTGCAAAAAGCGAAAGCTTGACTTCATCTTTGCCAATTTTGATGCCTTTGATTTCCTTTTGTTGTCTGATTGCTGATGCTAGAACTTCCAGCACTATGTTAAACAACAGCGGTGAGAGTGGGCATCCCTGTCGTGTTCCTGATCTCAGGGAAAAAGCTCTCAGTTTTTCCCCGTTGAGGATGATGTTAGCTGTGGGCTTTTCATAAATGGCTTTTATGATCTTTAAGTATGTTCCTTCTATCCCGACTTTCTCAAGGGTTTTTATTAAGAAAGGGTGCTGGATTTTGTCAAAGGCCTTTTCTGCATCGATTGACAGGATCATATGGTTTTTCTCTTTTTTTTTGTTAATGTGATGTATCACGTTGATTGATTTGCGAATGTTGAACCAGCCCTGCATCCCAGGAATGAATCCCACTTGATCATGGTGAACAATTCTTTTTATATGCCGTTGAATTCGATTTGCTAGTATCTTATTGAGAATTTTGGCATCCGTATTCATCAGGGATATTGGCCTGTAGTTCTCTTTTTTTACTGGGTCTCTGTCTGGTTTAGGAATCAAAGTAATACTGGCTTCATAGAATGAGTCTGGAAGTTTTCCTTCCCTTTCTATTTCTTTTTTTTAAAAATTTTTTTTTCAACGTTTATTTATTTTTGGGACAGAGAGAGACAGAGCATGAATGGGGGAGGGGCAGAGAGGGAGGGAGACACAGAATCGGAAACAGGCTCCAGGCTCTGAGCCATCAGCCCAGAGCCCGACGCGGGGCTCGAACTCACGAACCGCGAGATCGTGACCTGGCTGAAGTCGGACGCTTAACCGACTGCGCCACCCAGGCGCCCCATTCCCTTTCTATTTCTTGGAATAGCTTGAGAAGGATAGGTATTATCTCTGCTTTAAACGTCTGGTAGAACTCCCCTGGGAAGCCATCTGGTCCTGGACTCTTATTTGTTGGGAGATTTTTGATAACCGATTCAATTTCTTCGCTGGTGATGGGTCTGTTCAAGCTTTCTATTTCCTCCTGATTGAGTTTTGGAAGAGTGTGGGTGTTCAGGAATTTGTCCATTTCTTCCAGGTTGTCCAATTTGTTGGCATATAATTTTTCATAGTATTCCCTGAGAATTGTTTGTATCTCTGAGGGATTGGTTGTAATCATTCCATTTTCATTCATGATTTTATCTATTTGGGTCATCTCCCGTTTCTTTTTGAGAAGCCTGGCTAGAGGTTTGTCAATTTTGTTTATTTTTTCAAAAAACCAACTCTTGGTTTCGTTGATCTGCTCTACAGTTTTTTTAGATTCTATATTGTTTATTTCTGCTCTGATCTTTATTATTTCTCTTCTTCTGCTGGGTTTAGGCTGCCTTTGCTGTTCTGCTTCTATTTCCTTTAGGTGTGCTGTTAGATTTTGTATTTGGGATTTTTCTTGTTTCTTGAGATAGGCCTGGATTGCAATGTATTTTCCTCTCAGGACTGCCTTCGCTGCGTCCCAAAGCGTTTGGATTGTTGTATTTTCATTTTCGTTTGTTTCCATATATTTTTTAATTTCTTCTCGAATTGCCTGGTTGACCCACTCATTCGTTAGTAGGGTGTTCTTTAACCTCCATGCTTTGGGAGGTTTTCCAGACTTTTTCCTGTGGTTGATTTCAAGCTTCATAGCATTGTGGTCTGAAAGTATGCATGGTATGATTTCAATTCTTGTAAACTTATGAAGGGCTGTTTTGTGACCCAGTATATGATCTATCTTGGAGAATGTTCCATGTGCACTCGAGAAGAAAGTATATTCTGTTGCTTTGGGATGCAGAGTTCTAAATATATCTGTCAAGTCCATCTGATCCAATGTCTCATTCAGGGCCCTTGTTTCTTTATTGACCGTGTGTCTAGATGATCTATCCATTTCTGTAAGTGGGGTGTTAAAGTCCCCTGCAATGACCACATTCTTATCAATAAGGTTGCTTATGTTTATGAGTAATTGTTTTATATATTTGGGCGCTCCGGTATTCGGCGCATAGACATTTATAATTGTTAGCTCTTCCTGATGGATAGACCCTGTCACTATTATATAATGTCCTTCTTCATCTCTTGTTACAGCCTTTAATTTAAAGTCTAGTTTGTCTGATAGAAGTATGGCTACTCCAGCTTTCTTTTGGCTTCCAGTAGCATGATAAATAGTTCTCCATCCCCTCACTCTCAATCTAAAGGTGTCCTCAGGTCTAAAATGAGTCTCTTGTAGACAGCAAATAGATGGGTCTTGTTTTTTTATCCATTCTGATACCCTATGTCTTTTGGTTGGCGCATTTAATCCATTTACATTCAGTGTTATTATAGAAAGATATGGGTTTAGAGTCATTGTGATGTCTGTATGTTTTATGCTTGTAGTGATGTCTCTGGTACTTTGTCTCACAGGGTCCCCCTTAGGATCTCTTGTAGGGCTGGTTTAGTGGTGACAAATTCCTTCAGTTTTTGTTTGTTTGGGAAGACCTTTATCTCTCCTTCTATTCTAAATGACAGACTTGCTGGATAAAGGATTCTCGGCTGCATATTTTTTCTGTCTAGCACACTGAAAATCTCGTGCCAATTCTTTCTGGCCTGCCAAGTTTCAAAAGAGAGATCAGTCACGAGTCTTATAGGTCTCCCTTTATATGTGAGGGCACGTTTACCCCTTGCTGCTTTCAGAATTTTCTCTTTATCCTTGTATTTTGCCAGTTTCACTATGATATGTCGCGCAGAAGATCGATTCAAGTTACGTCTGAAGGGAGTTCTCTGTGCCTCTTGGATTTCAATGCCTTTTTCCTTCCCCACTTCAGGGAAGTTCTCAGCTATTATTTCTTCAAGTACCCCTTCAGCACCTTTCCCTCTCTCTTCCTCCTCTGGGATACCAATGATGCGTATATTATTTCTTTTTAGTGTATCATTTAGTTCTCTAATTTTCCCCTCATACTCCTGGATTTTTTTATCTCTCTTTTTCTCAGCTTCCTCTTTTTCCATAACTTTATCTTCTAGTTCACCTATTCTCTCCTCTGCCTCTTCAATCCGAGC
>NW_024412407.1:29622149-29627699 GCF_014898765.1 Herpailurus yagouaroundi
TTTAAAGCGTTTTTCAGCTCCTCGTGACTGTTCCTTAGTCCCTTGATCTCTGTAGCAAGAGATTCTCTGATGTCAGCTATACTGTTTTCAAGCCCAGCGATCAATTTTATGACTATTATTCTAAATTCACTTTCTGTTATATTATTTAAATCCTTTTTGATCAGCTCATTAGCTGTTGTTATTTCCTGGAGATTCTTCTGAGGGGAATTCTTCCGCTTGGTCATTTTGGATAGTCCCTGGCGTGGTGAGGACCTGCAGGGCACTTCCCCTGTGCTGTGGTGTATAACTGGAGTTGGTGGGCGGAGCCGCAGTCAGACCTGATGTCTGCCCCCAGCCCACCGCTGGGGCCACAGTCAGACTGGTGCGTGCCTTCTCTTCCCCTCTCCTAGGGGCGGGATTCACTGTGGGGTGCGGTGGCCTGTCTGGGCTACTTGCACACTGCCAGGCTTGTGATGCTGGGGATCTGGCGTCTTAGCTGGGGTGGGTAGGCAAGGTGCACAGGGGCAGGAGGGGCAGGCTTAGCTTGCTTCTCCTTAGGTGATCCACTTCAGGAGGGGCCCTGTGGCAGCAGGAGGGAGTCAGATCCGCTGCCGGAGGTTTGGCTCCGCAGAAGCGCAGAGTTGGGTGTTTGAGCGGAGCGAGCAAGTTCCCTGGCAGGAACTGGTTCTCTTTGGGATTTTGGCTGGGGGATGGGTGGGGAAGATGGCGCTGGCGAGCGCCTTTGTTCCCCACCAAACTGAGCTCTGTCGTCCCGGGGCTCAGCAGCTCTCCTTCCCTTTGTCCTCCAGCCTTCCCGCTTTCTGAGCAGAGCTGTTAACTTATGACCTCCCAGACGCTAAGTCGCGCTTGCTGTCGGAACACAGTCAGTCAGGCCCCTCTGCTTTTTGCAAGCCAGACTCGGGGGCTTTGCTTGGCCAGCGAGCCGCCCCTCCGCCCCGGCTCCCTCCCGCCAGTCCGTGGAGCGCGCGCTGCCTCGCCGCCCTTCCTACCCTCTTCCGTGGGCCTCTTGTCTGCGCCTGGCTCCGGCGACTCCGTTCTGCTAATCCTCTGGCGGTTTTCTGGGTTTTTTAGGCAGGTGTAGGTGGAATCTAAGTGATCAGCAGGACGCGCGGTGAACCCAGCGTCCTCCTACGCCGCCATCTTCCCTCTCCCATCCTCATTCTTTTGAGGGATTTGGCCATCCAAAACAAAGGCCAGTGTGGAGTTGTCTTTAGAATTGCTCCATTCCTACTCACGGCAGCTCCTTTGAATACCCCCAACTGGAGGGGTATCTTTCTTATTTTTCATTTATTAATGGAAATAAGATAAAAGTGAATTTCTCAATTACTCTGTCTATTAGTAATAGTAATAAATATCTCATCTGTTGACCAAACTGAGGTTACAGTTTCAACTAGTTTTCTTAGAAATTTTACATTTTTTATTCCATACTAACTTAAGAAGATTTTGATGGGCTTTGATAATATTGGAACAGTTCTATAGGCTATAGGAAAAAAACCTTAAATTTGATGCATGGTTTGATTTTGGAGGATGAAGTCTCATATGAGTTTATGTTTTGTAATTTGAAATGAATTTCAAAGATATTTGATATGCCAATAGATATTATAGAATTCAGTGATTGTATTATGAAGACTATAGTATACAGAACCACTAGTTTGTGCCTTGAAATCTTACAGGCTCTATTATGACATGGGGGGTGCTATGTGTATAAGCACATATGTGTGTTTGTATATATACCTTCGTATTTACTCATATTAGTATAAGGGAAATTATCTGTTATGGAACAGCACTAAATCCACTCCTCACACTCTGGTTCACCACAGAGCAATCTTGTATTTTGTCATTGTTAACATAAAAGAGACTCCAGATTTGACTTCACTGTTGGGGAGTTTTGTATCCTCAGGCTCTGAACGAAATGATAAATAGAAGAAAAGAATGACAGATGGAGGACAAAACATTACCTTCAATATTGGCAGTGGCTTAGAGGCTGTGGCTTTAGTTCTGTTCTCAAAGTGACCTATTGGTACTAAACTCCAGAATTAGGCTGGCTGAAGCAAACAGATACATGCAATGTTGGACTAAGGCAGACATATGCTTCACCCCCACTACTGGGTGGAGCTGGTCTTAAGAGGAATGTATTCTGTCTCGGGTAAACTGCTCCCTAAAAAGGAAAAAGAGGCTGAGCTGGGCTAAGCACGCCCAGTTTATTTTTCCCAAATTCACCAATAAGGTGAATCTTTCCACTTCTCTTGAAGTGGAGTGAAGTGATGAAAAAAGTGAAGATAGGCCAGGAGTTATACTAACTGAGCAGTCCTTTTAGAATGGAGCTAAGAGAAGGAGAATAAATTTTATTTCCTAATACTATCAGACTAAGAGGATTACAAAGGTAGCTATGGGTAGATAAACAAACTGCTTCAGTCTGTTCTTCACTCTGATTCCTTTAGGCCCCAACATACTATTGGCTGCTAACTTGTCATGAAAATTCAGTAGGGGTTGGGGGGAGTAGGCATATGTATTTTGAAAAGGGTTCGTAAATCTAAAATGTCTCATCTACATTCTACCCTCTGTTAGGAACCACTGGCTCAGATTCCAAATGAGCCAACTTCTACTCCTTCCCGGCATTCATGAATCTTTGATTCCTACTTCTCATCTGTTTCTCACTCAATGCTTCATAGCCGCTGCAGGTTTGCATATGGTCTACTTTTCTGGTCCTTGAGTTTCATCCGGGCCCTAAGAATGCTGCTGTCCATATGACAACCAAACCCAAAGAGGATGGAACTGAAGCAAGAACACACTTATAGGAGAGGAACTGCCGTCACAGCTGGCACTGATCGGGAACAGAAGAGTTGGCTGCTGTAAACACTCCAACTTTAGGTCAGCAGCTTGAAGCCCTGGGCTGCCACCAATCCAAGAACTTATTTGGACAGGGTTGGCAAAAAAGCAAGGAGGAAAAGGAGGAAATGTCATGGGACACATGGCAAGGACATCTGTTTTGCAAACGTTTGAAGTGTGTAGCAAAGAGGTTCTTCATTGTTGAGTTCAAAGCTCACAAACTGGCTGATGCATTTGAAAAAAAAAAAAAAGGAGTTTGATTGCCTTTGCAACATCCACTCTCCAGTTTGCTACCTTCCTTCTCCTCCGTTTGCCCTTTCTTTTCACATCAGGCTGCAGCCCATTGATGTTATCTGTTTGGACTGGAAAGCATTTGAGTTTGTTATCCCAGGTCTAGTTTGAACTTGAGATACTTTTTTTTTTGTTTTTTCGAAACAATTCAAACTCTTAATCTTCAATCAGAAAACTTCTCTGGCTTCCTTGGGGGGAATGATCCTTAATATTGTCATTGTTCTGCTTAGTTCCCCCCTTTCCCTCAATATAATACGGAAATACCTGAGCAATAAGAAGTCAATTCATGCAGCGCCTGAGTGGCTCCGTTGGTTAAGCGTCCGACTTCAGCTTAGGTCATGATCTCACCACTTGTCAGTTCGAGCCCCACATTGGGTTCTGTGCTGACTACTCAGAGCCTGGAGCCTGCTTCCATTCTGTGTCTCTCTCTCTGCTCCTTCCCTGCTCACATTCTGCTGTCTCAAAAGTAAATAAACATTAAAAAAAAAAAAAAAAAGAAAGAAGTTAAGTCAATTCTTGATTAGGATGATACTATGGCCTTTAAATTCAAAGAATATAGTATGCTTTCATGTTATAAGCTGAACTGTATCTCCTCCCTCAACCCCAATTTGTAAGTTAAAGTCCTAACCCCGGTAACTCAGAATGTGATTGTATTTGGAGATAGGGCCTTTCAAGAGGTGATTAAGTTAAAATGAGGTGGTTAGGATGGGCCCTAACCCAATCTGATTGGTATCTTTATAAGAAGAGGTAATTTGGGCACACAGAGAGATACAAAAGCTGTGAACACCCTGAGAAAAGACCATGTGAGTCATGATGAGAAGGTGGCTCTCTGCAAGTCAAGGAGAGAGGCCTCAGAAGAAACCAACCCTACCAGCACCTTGATCTTGAACTTCCAGCATCCAGAACTGTGGAAAAAGAATTTTCTGTTGTTTAAGCCATCCAGTTGAAAGCATTTTGTTATGGCAGCTCTAGCAAACTAATACAAACCATTTACATAGGAACCTGTCAGTGTATATGTATCCTGGGGGAAGGGAAAGAAGGAGATTCCACCACCTGTTATATTTTTGTCCACAAAAGCCTTATATAACAGTATCCATTTATGCCAAACTGCCTGTCTTCCTTTTTTAGTACATGTCACTAAGCAGACCATATTTCAGTTCCACTTCTCCAGAGGCTCTTTTTTTTTTTAAAGACTGATTTGTTATGATATACAACCAATAATTAAAAATAATCTAGTCCCATTCATTGGAGTGCTTATCACTCAAACCAGATGGCCTAGATCTAGTGCAGGCCTGAGGGACCAGAAAAAATAATCTAGGTAAAAAGTAATCTAGGTCACTCTGCCTCATGGTTTCATTCCTTTTTTCCCTATAGGCTCCTGTGCTCATATTGTGTGCCAAATGAAGTAGAGGGATACATATAGTCACATGGACACTGTGGAAGCTGAGCTTGTACAGGGAAATGCAGGAGAAAGCTGAAATAACACCTGATAACTTTGATGGAAATGTACAGTCATTTCAGCATCTTGGGTAAAACACTCTGTCTGCTGTTTACTGCCCCACAGCAGATTTCTAGGTGAAAATAATATAACTGTTGATTGGAAAAATGTGTTTCCCATTTCAACATGGCATTTCTGTTCCTTCATCTTCAAACAGTCCTATTCTTGTGATTATGTGGTCATTTACGTAGCAAACACTTTTAAAGCCTGGTATTGTTCTTGGCCTTGAAGATAGAGAAATCTGTGAGACATATGACCAATCCTCAGGAAAGTATAGCCTAGAAGGAGGGGACAACATGTAAACACATAATTCTAGTAAGGTGTATAAACACTGTGCATCTTATCCAGATGAGTTTTGTAAGCAACGACCAAAGGAAAGCCACATGGCATTCTTTGTAGGGAATGCTGCTAATGTCCTCTATGTGAAGGTCAGTCTATATTGAAGACCTACAAGAACCTTTTCCTGAGGAACCATGGTGATTTTAATCCCCTCTTTTTGCTTTGATTGAAAGGCATCCCAGAGCGAAATTTGTGACACAATTTTAGTAAATGGAGAGTGTGGTTTGCTTTTCATCTGAGAACCCCTTCCTCCTTATACCAACCCCCAAATACATACATGCACACATTCACATGCACACACACACACACACACACACACACACACACACACACACACAGGAATAGGAAGAAGTAACTTGGGCTAGGCTTGCTTCATTGTCAGAATTGTGTGAGAAGGCATGGTGTGGGAATAGGGTAGGAGAGTATAAGTGGGGAACACTGGATGGGGGAAGAATTGATGGGAAGGAAAGATAAGAGGAAAGGCCTTGGAACTCCTTGTTCCTAATGTAGGATGAGAAAACAAAATTGGGCCAAGGGCATAGTTTCTTTCTTTTCTTTTCTTTTCTTTTCTTTTCTTTTCTTTTCTTTTCTTT
>NW_024412407.1:29627709-29701279 GCF_014898765.1 Herpailurus yagouaroundi
TTTCTTTTCTTTTCTTTTCTTTTCTTTTCTTTTCTTTTCTTTTCTTTTCTTCTTTCTTCCTTCCTTCCTTCCTTCCTTCCTTCCTTCCTTCCTTCCTTTCTTCCTTTCTTCCTTTCTTTCTTCCTTTCTTTTTATTTATTTTTGGGAGAGGGAGAGAATCCCAAGCAGGCTCTGTGCTGTCAGCGATGAACCTGACACAGGGCATGATCTCATGAACAGGGAGATCATGACCTGAGCTGAAACTCAGAGTCCAGTGCTCAAAAGACTGAGCATCCCAGCACCCCAAGGGCATAATTTCTGACCCAAGGCTGTTCCCCCACCTCCTCTTTCCCCCATCTCTCACCCAGACATATTCTGTGAAGCTCTGGAACTTTTGTGGGAACCCCTCCAGTAAAGAGTCATTTAAATCCTTGAGGCCAGCATGTATTTCCTTCAGGGAGAAATGAGTGCAGTGGAATTCATCACCAGTAGAGAAGGGATAACCTCCTCCATTCCAGGTTGAGCAGCAGCCTCTTCTTGTGGATTACCAGGCAGTGAGGAGCATCTTCTTGGAGTATGCACAGTGGAGGAAACAAGGTCTATCTACCCACAGAAGTAGGTCACGGAAAACTTCATGGGACAAGAAAACCATAGGAACCTCTTCCATGGGCCAGAATGCTATGGCTTGACCAGAAACATACAGATCTCATGGTATTAGCTTCTTAATTATGTATTTCCCAAATTTGCCACATGTGTACCAACTTCACATTTTTGACATCTACATTTGACACTTATACTACTATTAACTTATTACTTCTCTGAATAAACTCATTTGGAAATTCTAAATAAATTTAGCCTTCTTCTAAATAATTAGTATTTGTGAAATCATAGGTTATATATGTTTTCTTTTAAAAGATATACATAAAAATATGAATACCATTTCAAAAAGAGTTATTTTGTGTACTAAAACTCTTCTCATGTACCTGTTTGGATAAAACTATCATAACATATTTATTTTTTTCAATTTTGTTTTTTATTTTTTATTATTGTATTTTAAGTAGGCTCCACACCCAGCATGGAGCCCAATGCAGTACTTGAACTCAGACCCTGAGATTAAGACCTGAGCAGAGATTAAGAGTTGGATGCTTAACCAACTGAGCCATCCAGGTGCCCCCACATTTTAAACAATTTAAGAAATGTGTTTTCCTAAACTGCCTTAGTTCTTCTGTGGCATGTGGTGGCAGAAGCACATACGGGAAGGACACATGGGTACCTGGTTGAGATTAAGATGGAACTGGTGTCTCAGGGCGAGTTTTGTTGATTTGCCTCCAGTAGAAGCACTTCCTGGAGCCAGAGGCTTTCTCTCATGGGATGATGACTCTGCTCCTGATTCTCATGCCCCCCACCCCACAAGTTACTCCTATGACTGGGGGGATTTGTCCTAGTTAGAGCAGAACTTGTCCCAGGAGATCATCCTTGATTTGTCTTTTTCTGACACCAGGTGAAACACTGCACATTTGTCACATTATCTTGAAGAACACACAAATGGGCATTTTTAGGCAGCAGGGCTGCCGGGTGGCCAGTTTTACATTTTCGATATTTTTATGGAGTTTTGGCCTACTTTTGACTATATTATTTCAGGCCTGCCTAGCAGAAATCATGCATAAATAGAAAGCAATGCTTGTTTTTGCTTGAATCTCTATGGTGATTGCAAAACCTTTCCTCGGCTTTGGCTGGAGAGCTGCAGAGGACGAAGGGCAGTTTAAAGAGCTGAGCTTGAGCTCCTTTCCATCCCTCAGACTGCCTCTGGCATGAGCCGTGATCACCATCAGCTGTTTTTACCTGTGCCAGCCAGCCTGCTTACAAAGCAACAAGGCAGCTTCTTTCCAGGAGAGAAGTTTTATTTATTTATTTTTAAAGCTTTTAGAAGCAAAAATAGCTTGTTTCTTTCCTAGGTGGACCCAGATGAATAGTTGATCTCTCTCTCTCTCTCTCTCTCTTTTTTCCCATTTGTGAAGTTCAATTGCACCTTTTTCAACAAATGTGATCTGAACGAGCACAGCAGGTGGTGGCCTCAAATTGTCACATTAGGGAAAATAATCTGGAAAAGAAGTTTGCTTAAGAAATGGAGAAGTGGTGAGCAGTTCATTTTAGGACCCTAATTGGCCAATGTTCCCTCCTGACGTGTGGTGGCAAGTTTTACTGTTGTGCAGCAAAACCCACTGATACATTTCCCAGGCGATTTCATAGAAATATTCCATGGCTGCCTTGCCAGCTACAATACACACTGAGAGTTGGCTGTTTAAGAAAGCCAAGAATTGTGTATAAGATTAAGTAAAGAACTGTGACATTTTCTGTGAGCCAAACAATGGGAAACTTTCCTTTCGGAAGAAGCAGATTTTAATGTCAGAAGAGGAAGAATACCTTGTGGGTTTGTTTTTTCAACAGTAACCCTGGAAAGATTCAAGTCAGCTAAAAAGTGTTTGCCTTCCAATTGCATTTAGCTTTGTCCAAGTGGCCCTGTGAGTGAGCCATACCTCCTTCATCATTTTAAAACTAATTTTATAGCAAAATGCTCTGGGATAATGTATGCTTTCAGAGAAATGTAGAAATGGAGACTTTAATTCTGTGTACAACAGGAGCCTAGCTCACACCTTGACCTGCTGATCACTGTTGAAATGAAGTTGATGGTCTCTGTGGTCCTGTATTCAAATTCTGGCCTCGGCCTTAGAGTGCCTGCCATGTGACAGCATACTGCTCATTCTGTGGGTTCTCAGTCATTACATCATTTAATATAATCCTTACAATCCTTAGAACTGTCTGAAAAACAGTGAGTGGTATTATCCTTGTTTTAACAGGGAAACTGAAGCATGACAGATATTAAGCAACTCAGACTATCACAGCTTGGAAATACCTACCTCTGCAACTACTTTATTTCCACACTACTTCATCTG
Organism: Herpailurus yagouaroundi; assembly: GCF_014898765.1. Lineage (NCBI taxonomy): Eukaryota > Metazoa > Chordata > Mammalia > Carnivora > Felidae > Herpailurus > Herpailurus yagouaroundi. The sequence continues at coordinate 29,630,643 of NW_024412407.1, forward strand.
TTGGTGGAAGGAGCTGGCAGTTTCATACACAGAGTTCATAGTGCCATTGGCCTCCAAACATCTCTCTTAACATGCTAATTGACTAGAAACTCTCCTCTAATCGAGGGAAAGCTTTGGTCTTTTGCCAGTTCCTGAAGGCTGTGGGAGACTCTTGTCCACGCTTATTGTCAGAGATTTGATTTACAATGGCTCTCAAACTTGAATGGCTCTCAAACTTGTTCAGGATGAAGATACGGTACTTGAGTCACAATGCTTTTCTGTATGAAACAATGACACATGGATATATTAACTTTCTACCTCTGAAATATAATTTTTTGGGAAATGATGATAAGTCAAATATGAATTCCCAATGTGGGACAGGGGAACAGTTAGGGATACAGGGATGAAAACAAGCCTTCTCTGACCTTGTTTTATGGTTTTGTCTTTAAGGGGAATATTTTTTTCAGCATTAAGATTTTTTTTGGTCTGTGTTTTTAAAAAAATGATTATCCCAATATATTTATTATTGTAAGAAACATAAGCTTTCACTAAAATATATTCTTGATATGTAAGTAGCATGTTTCCACCATCAAATTGAGATACACATCAGTGTACCCTTCTGGTCAGACTGTCTTTATGTATTAAACTACAAGTGTAAGGGCTTAAAAGGGAAGTTCTGATACTCGTTTTCCTAAGGTTTCAGGTCACACAGTCTTTATTACAAAGGAGGATATTTGTTCCTTACAATTTTTTTTAATCTTTCACTTTTTGTTTTATTTTTTAGAGAAAGAGAGAGTACACAAGTGAGTGGCAGAGAGGGGCAGAGGGAGAGAGAGGGAGAGAGAGAGAGAGAGAGAGAGAGAGAGAGAGAGAATCTTAAGCTGGATCTGTGCCGAGCATGCCGATCCCACAATCCTGGGATCATGACCTGAGCTGAAATCAAGAGTTGGATGCTCAACTGAAGAAGCAACCCAGGTGTCTCCGTTCTTCACAATTTTTAAAAACTGCTTTATTGACATATAATTCATGTACCATACAATTTACTCATTTAAAGGGTACAATTCAGTGGTTTTTCATATATTCAGAGAGCTGTGCAACTGTCATCTCAATAATCTGTGTTATTTAACTATGCAAAAACATTTATAGAATCATTTTTCTTGTTCATGAAATACATAATTTAAATATTAAAAAAAATTTAGGGGCACCTGGGTGGCTCAGTCGGTTAAGCGTCCGACTTCAGCTCAGGTCATGATCTTGTGGTTCATGGGTTTGAGCCCCACATCAGGTTCTGTGCTGACAGCCCAGAGCCTGGAGCCTGTTTCCGATTCTGTGTCTCCCTCTCTCTCTGCCCCTCCCCCGTTCATGCTCTGTCTCTCTCTGTCCCAAAAATAAATAAAAAAACGTTGAAAAAAATTTAAAAATGAATAAATGCTGAAAAAAAAATTTTTTTACTGTTTTTATGTTGGGGGGGGGGCAGTGTGTGAGCAGGGGAGGGGCAGAGAGAGACAGAGACAGAATCTGAAGCAGGATCCAGGCTCTGGGGTGTCAGCACAGAGCCCAATGTGGGGCTCAAACTCACAAGCTGTGAGATCAGGACCTGAGCCAAAGTCAGATGCTTAACCAATTGAGCTACCCAGGTGCCCCTGAAATACATAGTTTAAATGTTCCTTTAGTAAAGGTCTGTTGGTGACAAACTCCCTCAGTGTTTATTAATCTGAAAATATCTTTATTTTACTCTCATTTTGAAATCATAGTTTGGCTGGGTTTATAATTCTAGATTGACAGCTACATTCTCTCAGGGCTCTGAGGACAGTGATATTCAGTCTTTTGGGTTTCATTGTTGCCCCTGAGAGGTTAGCCAGCAGTATAGTTATCACTCCTGGTAAATAATCTGTATTTTCTCTCCATCTAAGTCAAAGTTTCTTTTCTTGTCTTTGGCATTCTGTAGCCTCATAAGAAAATGCCCAAATGTGGTCTTCAATTACCTCGCTTGGCGCGTGTGGAACTTCCTATTTCTATATATGCATGTTTGTCCTTTACCAATTCTGAAGAAGGTTTTAGTGGTTGTCTCTTCAAATCTATCCCTTCTGCATTTTTAAATGTTCTCTCCTTCTGGGACTCAACCGGATGTGTGCTAGAATTTCTCATTTTCTCTGTTTGTTTGTTCAGTCCTTATCTTCTCTCTGTGCTGCACTCTGCGTCATGTCTTCAGATTTACTAACTCTGTTCTGATGTTCCACTCATTCACTGAGATTCCATTTCACCCAATTTATATTTTTATCTAAATGTTTATTCTCCCTTAATTCTTTATTTAGTTAATTTTATTTAAAAAAATTTTAAATTAAGTTTTAAATTTTAATTCCCATATAGTTAATTCTCCCTTAATTCTTCATAGCTATTTCTGACTGTTACTTCTTCCTTGATCATTTTTTGGATCATGATCATATATTTTTAAGGCAATTGTGACATCTTCTACATGTTTTTTTCCAGGGTATATCTAATAATTCTAAAAGGTGATTCTTTGGTGTCCTAAAACTGTTTCTAGCTATTCTACCCCATTCATAGTGGTCTATATCCTTTGTTTTTGTCCGTCTCTGATTTTGAGGTCTTATTATTTTGAATTTAAATTATAGAAATCCCATATCCTAAATTTGGGATATATTTCTGAAATTTATTTATTTGTTTATGTTTTATCAGCTATATTTCTTAATGAGAATATAAGATACTTGAGGTCAGGGCCTCTATCTTGTTCCTGCTATATTTCCAATGTCTTGAACAGGGCCTGACGTATAGAAACTACTCAATATATATGTGTTTTCTTATCTTTTGTTTTTCCCCATAACCAACACATATGCACATGCTTATATTTTCTCATTTAATTTCAGAGCTTCTATGGTCCCAGTTTAGTAACTGCTGCTTTAAATTCATTTTTTGATCATATACATATAATGCCCTCAGCTTCCAAGAAGGGAAAACAAATATGTACCAAGTATTTTCATACACTTTTCTAATTTATGCCTATAAGATGCATACTTTTAAACAGAAGTCTCTATTGATTTTGGATCAGTAAGGGCTCAAAACTGCAAGCTTAAACTTTTGGCTAAAAGGGTAAATGTAGTTGAGGATTCTCTAGTTGATCCTGAAAACAATTTCATGTGTCTTCTGGAAAGACTTTTCTAAGTCACCATAAGTTGTTAAAATTCTTAGTATAAATGGGATAAATGCACAAACATTGCCTTTATTGAACTTGGTACTTAAAAAAAATTTTTTTTTAATGTTTACTATTTTTGAGGGGGAGAGAGAGAGACAGAGACAGAGACAGAGACAGAATGGGAGCAGGGAAGGGGCAGAGAGAGGGAGACAGAGAATCTGAAGCAGGCTCCAGGCTGTGAGCTGTCAGAACAAAGCCTGATGTGGGGCTCAAATTCATGAACTGTGAGATCATTACTTGAGCCAAAATCAGACGTTTAACCAACTGAGCCACCCTGGAGCCCCAAAACCATGGCATTTTTTTAAAATATGAAAAATGAAACATACTTTATGATGAAGTAGAATACCTCAGGAACACAGAGAAAATATAACCAAATTAATAACATATTTGTAAAACTGATACTGACCCACAAGTTTTTGCATTTTACTTCAAAGACAAAAGATCTAGTATTTTAAAATAGTCTTATCAGGCTAATGCTTAACTTGGAATAAGCAATTGTTAGCTATTTCTTATTCTCAAAGACAGAGTTTGCAGGTTAGATCTTCTTTAGGCATTTATTAAATACCCCTGTTAGGGTAGTAAGTAGAACCTCAGAACTTAAACATTTCTCTCAGAACTTAAACATTTCTCTCAATTTAGCATACCGAGGGCATTTTACAGTAACCACCCCCCCATATGTAGACATTGATGTTCATTAAGGTCAGAAAAGAGAACGGTAATGAGAGCTATGGAATCCCTTGAGAAAAATCTTTATACCACTAGAGAAATGGTTTTAGGAACTAATGCTATGTTCATTATAAATAAGTGTTATGGTTTACCATAAAAGTATCATTCATGGACTTCTAATCTGCTAGCTAAAGGAATGTTTATTTGTAATTAAAGTCATTTTATAAAAAAATTTGAAGACCCTATGAGGGTCACAAAAGACTTAGTGTTTCTATCACTTTCTTCTCTGAGAAACAGAAAGCCATCAGAAATCCTACTTCTTCACCATCCACTGTTTGTTCCCTGCAGTTCATTGAGTGAGAATGAATTTATTGGACCTCTTTTAAGACAAGAGTTTTCAAGTCTCTGGAGAGTTTCCAGATGCTGTGGGGACTTTACAGGGAAGGGAGTCTGACTGAATTGGCTATGGCAGTGCTTCCATTCTCTCTCATCCTCATTTTGGAGTCCCGGCTTCTACAATCCTTCCTGTCATTTCTTCCCTTGTGCCTTATTCATTCTGACAGTCAGGGTATGGGTGATAGAGATTGATTGAATATTTCTTCAACTCACACCAGGTGAACAGTGTTTGAAGTAGCTGGCAGGAAGACATTATGCATTTCTGAAAATATCGAGACTCTCGGGAAAGACTTTAGCCTTGGAACAGTAGGGTAGGGATCATGTTTGCTTGGTTTCATAAATAATGACATACATAAGACACTAGTAGACCTTCAGAAAATGCTTGTTGAATGAAAGACTTATTGAATAAGGTTATTACACATGGAAAACGGGATGCCAAAAGATTTGGCTACTTCAGTGTCAGATAAAAGTAAAGTTTTTTGTTGTGGTAGTCAAAGTATCTGCACTGTCTTCCAGAATTGTACTCAGAGATTGAATCTTCAAACCAGAAGCTGAAAACATACTAAAAAAAAACTTTGCAAAGTGAGACAAGGAGCTAGTGTAGGTGGGCTTAAAAAAATAAATGTACACTGAGTGAGTATCAAGTTTGTAGCTATACAAATGACTAATGAAACCGCCACCCCAATAACACAGAACAGACTCTGGAAAATATCCAGGTAGACTTGATTACATTACATTTCCTTTATATACTTCTCCAAAGCCCGGTTTGGCCTCTTTTATATTCAGATATTTCCCTCTGGATGAGATTGTTGTGCCTTTTTGACTTTTCCTCTGATTGCCTGTTAGATTTCTTTAAAGGCCGAGGTCTCCTTCTTCAACACATTCAGGCAAATGAATCTTTTATAAGATATTAGGCAGCAGATAGACTGCTATTCCTTCTTTTTGGGAGTTGATTGCAGTGAGGTCCTTTACACTCTCCTTGTAAGCCCCTTCCCTTCCCTCTAAGGCATATAGAAATATTATACCAGCATATTACCTTCCAGCCAAATGTACTGGAAGAAATTGTTCAAAGCCAAAGGTGCATGAAAAGAAGGATCATTATGAGTACTGACATCTATGGACTGTGCTTGTTGGTGAACAAAGAAACTGAATTTATAAGCAAAATGAAAAACTTTTTGATGTGGCATTTCAGTGGAGGCTTCATTTGTAATTATGGGACATTAAAGGGCTTAATAATTATTACCATTATTAACAATAATGTCACCTGAAGAGCCAGTCACTCTAACACAGTCATCTGGAAAAATCATGGCAGCTTCTTATCTAATTAGTACCTTGAGACTTTATCCACAATACAAATCAATCTGAATTTATCAGCTTTTTAGGTTTTAGTGTGTCCCAGGTGGCAACTACAACACCAGAAATTCTGTCAAGGATTAAAACTGCAGAACATTTTTTTTCATAACTAAAATAAAATTATTTTGTAACCAATGTTATATTTTATTCTTAATGAAAAATTTGTCAGAATTTCGGGTATAATAATAATAATAATAATAATAAAATAACTTAATGAAGGCTTCTTATGTGTTAGGCACTAGGTTATGCGATTTACCTATAATGTCTCATTTATTTTTCTACTTACCAGCCCTCAGAATAGGTATTATTCCCATTTTACAAGTGCAAGTTGAAGCTTAGTGAGTTGAACTTGCCCAAGGACATGTAGCTAATAAGCGGAAGAGCAGAAATCTCAGTCTAGGTCTGATGGCAAAACTTATTTTTTGGCCACGTTGCTATTCTGCTTGTGGGTGGGGCCGGGGTGGAGGTGGGAGGTTCGGAGGGGATTGTCCATATAGACAGCTCAATTGATTATGAAATACAATAAAAAGCTGATGTCGTTGGGATACCTGCCATGGCTGGAGCAGGCTTAAATTTAAGAGACACAGCTCTTGACACTGATTAGTTTCTTACAGGCAGGCACAACGTCTATGCCTGGGAAGGTGTCATCAAGCAGTTGATAATGCCAGCTGGGATAAGTGGTCACTAATTACGACTTTCCCCCAGGCATCCATATTTAAGAATTTCAGAGACAGACACATATAATTCAGCAATCATGCTATGTACTTATGTTGAAATGTAACGGTTTCATCCATATATTTATGGTTTATTGAATGTTTTCTATATGCAGATTATTGGTTTAATTTCTAAGAGCTATTATTTTATCAGTTTTACTGATGAAAAGTCTGATGCACAGAGAGTTTAAATAGACTGCCCTAACATGTACAGATTATAATTGGCAGAGCTCAGGCAGTAATTAGAACATCTGACCACAGAGCCTGTGGCTTACTCCATGGCAAGGCCACTGCTATGGGGAACCAGAGCTGGAGATTCAGTGGTGAAAAAAGACTCTCTAACTTTCAAGAATGTAAAAGAGAAAGATACAAGTAACCAGTTATCACTTCAGCCCATTAATACAGACGGATTTTCCAAATCAGAGTTTCAGCGTGCTGTAGAAACCCCCTATAGGTTCTGAAAACCTTTTTCCTGTGACAAATTTGTTTACTAATGGAGCCTTGAACTGACACAGGTAAGGCTGACAACAAATGCCTGCTTAATTCATGCCTTTAAACTTAACTTGGCTTGAAATACTGTCTCTGTACGGTATTCATCTCAAAACAAGTATGTTGAAGCCAGTATTTCCTAGATATTTAGCTTAGAACAGTGACCGATAAATACCTAGTTTACGTTGATATTTTTCCAAACCTATTCTTTGCTTATTTAGTTTAGATTAAGAAGGCTTGCATAACTCTAATAAAATGAAGTTTGTATATCTTATAATAATATTTTTTAATCCAGTACTCCATGAAGTGTCATAGTCTGTGTGGGCTGTTATAATAAAACACCACTGATCGGGTGGCTTATAAACAGCGAGCATTTATTTCTTACAGTTCTGGAGACAGGGAAGTCCATGATGAAGGCACTGGCAGATTTGGCATCTGGTGAGAGCCTGCTTCCTGGTTCACATGTCCTCATATAGTGGAAGTAGGGAGGAAGCTCTCTGGAGTTTCTTTTAGATGGACACTAATTCCACCATAAGCGGTCTCTACTCCAGACAAAATGAACTCCCAAAGGTCCCACCTCTAAATGCCACTACATGAAGGATTTGGTTTCAGCATATGAATTTTGGCAGGAAGAACTCCCACATTTAGTCTGTAGCATGAGGTCAAATTGTAAATGAGGAAGTAAAAATGAAAAAAAAAAACTTATGGGGCTCCTGGGTGGCTCAGTCGGTTAAGTGTCCGACTTTGGCTCAGGTCATGATCTCACAGTTCGTGGGTTCAAGCCCCACATCGGGCTCTGTGCTGACAGCTCAGAGCCTGGACTCTGCTTAGATTCTGTGTCTCCCTCTCTCTCTGCCCCTCCACTGCTCACACACACTCTCTCTCAAAAATAAATAAACACACACACACACAAAAATAAAAAAAAACACAACTTATGAGCTAGAAATCAGAATAGAGATCAAGACATATGGTTTAAGTCACTGGGTAAAGACACTTTATGACTTCATTTATTTGTTTTAAATTCGTAGCATTCTACAAAGGATTTGAGGTGGCTTACACAAAATACATAGTGAAATGTGCTAAGAACAGTAAGAATTTTTAAATAAAAATATCAAGTAAATATAAATTAGAAGACCAAGACCAAATTATAGATAGAATTAAGCAGAGTCTGAGGTAATTATGCATTTGAGTCAGTTCTTAAATTGCTACATATGAAAAGGTAAGAATTTATACTCCTAAATTAACTATAGTGGGTATCTCCACCAGATAATTTGTCTGGGTAGAAGCAAGTTTCACCAGGCATTCCAGTATAATTTTTAGCACATGTGTATGTTACAACATTGCTCTGAAAAGCACAAGTCTACTCATTTGTAAAACAAAAGCTGCCCAGACGTAAAATCAAAAGATGATGTCACAGTCTTAGTTAAAACATCAAGTCTGTCTCATTTATTTTTTCGCTTCCATACAGTAAATATGGGGATTTTGTGTTGGGAACTGTGTTGTGATTGACTTGGAGTACATTAGCAACACAGACTTCATGAGCTGCAATGCATTTGCCTGCATTAGACATTTCACCATCAGAAAGATTGGCAGGAGAATGGTTCAGGTGGGCTGCTAACTGGGTACCACCCACACTCTCCCACCTGTCTCACTGTGGCCCAACAATTCAGTCACCAGGCTTGGGAAGCCACCTGTGATCACTAACGGAAAGTACGGCATTTTGTTGCAGTGCAGTCAGCAAGCCACTGGTTATTACTGTTGTTATTCATCATCATCATTGTTTTTGAATGGGATGGGGAAGAAGCAAAAGGAGGAGGATAGGGCTAGGACGGAGGCAGTAGATATCACAAAGGAAAGCAAAGAGGAAGAAAACACCAGATAGAGGGAAGAAACTTTTAACAAAGGAGACCTGAGAGGAGAAAAAAAAAAAAAGAATATGAAAGAAATTGATAGGAAAGAAACAGGTTTGAGTACTAGAACCCAGGACAGAATCAATATGGCATCTTTATGTGTCCTGATATGACCCAACCACCTCCCATGGATGCCAGCTTGTTCATTCCTGGGATACTGGAGGAGGACAAGCTACAAGATATTAGAGGTCACTGTCTCAGTCACAGTTCAGTAACTTTGTAACACCTACAACCTAAAGGCAGCTGTGACCACTGCGGGAACAAAGCAGGATGGGGGGAGGAGGAAGAGAGTCTCAGTTTGTTGGTGACTCAGTCTGGCACTGACTTGGCCTTTTGAAAGTTATTTAGCTCCACTGGGCTGAACCTCGTCATAATTAATAACAGGATACCTGTTTATATAGTAGGTCCACTATTACCAACAAAGTGGTGCCTGAGGCAGAGGCAGAGGAGAAGAAACAATGGCCAAAGAAAAGGGAAACCAAAAGCGAGAGAAAAAGAAGGGAAAGAGGACAGTGGTTTCTCATATGTTTTAGGTTGTAGGGACCTTGTGGGTCCATATAAATAACACTGTTGAGGTTTCATGGAACTAATATTTTAGTGCCTGTTGTGTACCAGACATAGTGCTGGATGCTTTTTGTATGTAACCCACATAATCTGACCAATAGTTATGGGCAGTAGCTATTACCATCCTTGAACTGAGGCTAGGAAAATAGCTTGCTTGATATAACAAGTTTAAACTCAGGTCTACCAGACTTGAATCCTGGTAAGTATTTTTAATTTCAAAATAACTATAAAATCTAGGTTATACCTAAAGAGACACAACTTGCTTATATATTTAAAAGGAAGTAGGCCTTCCACCAGAGTCGTTATCTCTTTTTTTCAGTGTCTAACTTTGTCTTAAAATTCAATGTATCAATCTATCCTTCCACCTTTTCAAAATACTCAATGATTTTGTGGTGGGAAGAAAATAGAAAGAAGTGGAAGAGAAATCTGGCCTGAGATTCTATTTTCATGGTTTATTAGCTACATGATTTTAGGAATCTGTAAAATAGAATTAAAAACACGGTTTTTTTGTTTTTGTTTTCTTGAGGCTGAACTGAGTGTGGTAACATACCTAGTATAATGCTTTCCACTTAGGTGGCACTGAATTATTGGTTTCCTTCCTTTCTCTTGAAATTTTAGGTAGAATTCACTGGTTCCAGAATATCCGAAACTATGCTCTGCAGAACATTACAGGCTCTGAGAGACGTAATTAATGTACTTCAAGAAAACATTTTTCATGGTTAGATATGTTGGCATGAAGTGAATCGCTGTTTTCTCTTGATTCAACCTCCCTCCCCACGTATCCTACTACACAGCTCTCATAGATCAATTTCAGGCAAATTAAAGAACTAAATGTGAAAAGTAAAACTTAAAACCATGCAGAAAAAATATAGGAAAATACTTATATGATTATTTGGTAGTGAGAATTTCTTTAAAAACACACAAAGGAGAGCCTGGGTGGTTCATTAGGTTAAGTGTCTAGCTCTTGATTTCAGCTCAGGTCTTGATCTCAAGGTTTGGCTCATGGGGATGGAGCCCTGAGTTGGGCTCTGTGATGACAGTGTAGAGCCTGCTTGGGATTCTTTCTCTCCCTGCCTCTCTGCTCCTACCCTGCTCCTGTGTGTGTGTGTGTGTGTGTGTGTGTGTGTGTGTGTGTGCTCTTTCTCTCTCTCAAAAATCTTCCAAATGATAGCTGCTCGATCAGTTTGGGTCCCGTGGTGAGTATAAAATAGAGCAAACCTCCCCCCCGCCCTCTGCATGTCACACATGCAGCATAAACAAGAAATAAACTTTGTTGCTCTCAGTCACTCACTGAGATTTTAGAGCGGCTTGTTAACGCAACTTGCTCTACCCCATCCTGATCAACAAATTAACATTTGTTAAGCATTTACTGTGTCAGGCAATGTTCTGAGTCTCTCCCTGTTTATACAATTATTATAACAATCTCGAGGCAGGTATTATTAGAATCCTTGATTTTATGGAAGACTGAACTATCTCCCAGAAGTTTAGTAACTTGCTTTAGGTAATATACCTTATAAAAGTCAATGCCAGGATCAGAACTCAAAGCATTTTGGTGTCAATACCCAAACTTGTGCAATTATTAATCACTTAGTAGGCTGTCTTCCTTAAAGTACTATAAAAGCTTTATATATTATTTATAATGTAAAACAAAACTATAAGATATCCAGAAAAACAAATTTTTAAAAGAGTATTAAGACCTTTATACAGAAAATTATAAAACGTTATCAAAAGAAGACTTAGATGATTGGAATGATACAACATGATTGTGATACCATGATTTGTGGATGGAAAGAACCAAAATAATAAATATGGAAATTTATCCTGAATTAATCTATAAATTAATGCACTTTTAAAAAGTTATAAACAGTGTGTTTATTTTAAATTATTATGTATTCTCACATGACTATCATGGTTGGTTTTTTTACTAGCATCTCTCAACAGGTGAAAACACACTGGAAATAATTCCCTCTTGTTTCTTGATTTAGGTGTTTTTTTTGTTTTGTTTTGTTTTGTTTTTGTTTTAATTTTTTTCTTTGAGCATAGTTGGAATTAGTTACATTAGTTTCAGGTGTACAACATAATGATTCAACTTTTCTATATGTTGTGTTATGTTCACCACAGTGTAGCTACCATCTGTCACCATATAATACTATTACAACATCACTAACCATATTCCCTATGCTGTACCTTTTATCCCTGTGATTTATTCATTCCATAACTGGAAACCTATAAAATTCAATGCACTTTTAATGAAAAGTCATCAGTTTCTTTTTAATGGGATTTGACAAACTAATCCAAATATTTATGTGAAAATACAAAGCACTGAGAACAGTCAACACAATCTTGAAGAAGAATAATGGTAGATTTGCCTGATGAGGTATTAAAATTTCTGTAAATCCATAAGAATAAAATCTGTGAGGACTGACACAGAATAGACAAACCAATGGAAAAGAAATGGAAACTTAGAACCAAATCTATTTATTTGATAAGCATCTCAATAAATTTGGGAGAAACAGGATGCCATAAATAATTTTTTTTAATGTTTATTTTGAGAGAGAGAAAGGGACAGTGCAAGTGGGGAAAGGGTGGAGACAGAGGGAAACACAGAATCTGAAGCAGGCTCCAGGCACTGAGCTGTCAGTACAGAGCCCAATGAAGGGCTCAAACTCACAAACTGCGAGATCATGACCTGAGCCGAAGTTGGATGCTGACCGACTGAGCAACACAGGCACCCCCAGGATGCCATTATTAAATGATACTTGACAATTATTGATATGAAAAAAATTTTTGTAAGTGTGCATGTATACAAATTGAATTCCAGATGGAATAAAAGTCTATGTTTAAAAAGTAAAATAATAAATTATTTAGACGAAAACATGAGAAAATAATATTTTAATTATATCAGTTCTTATTTGTATGATTTGGTATCTTATATATGATGCAAAAGCACAAACCTATTAATAAGGAAAATGTTAACAAATTTGACTACATAATAACTTCTGTAAGGTACTATGAGCAATGTGAAAAAAAGATTAAAAACTATAATAAATGTGTAATGCATATAACCATCAAAGTATTTGTATCCTGAATATATAAAGAGTTTCTACAAATTAATGATAAAAAGAAAGCCAACCCAATAGAAAAATAAGCAAAAGCCATGATAAGTAATTCATAGAAGAAACTGGGTGCCAACAATTTTGTAAAGATTCTCAACATTGCTACTATTCAGGGAAATACAAATTAAGACATGACATACCATCTCAAAGCTATCTAATGAGTAACACATAATCATTCTGATGACACCTACTGGTGAGGTTTTTGTATTACTAATGGAGCTATAAATGTGAAGATGAATGCCTGCTATAACACAAATAATGGTACATTTTCATTACAAAGGTAAATGTCCCAAAAACGTATATGGGAACAATATACAACAATTTTGGGAAAGTGGTTGTTTGCAAGGAAGAAAAGAAGCAAAAAAGGGAGGTAGGGCTTTAATTTTGGCTGTAACATTTTATATCTCCAAAAAGGGGAAAGATCTAAAACATAATGGAAAATGTTAACATCTGTTTAATGTTAGTGGTGTGTTAATATGTAACTGTTCAAGTATTTTCCCTATTTTTTTATTTTTGAATTATTGCATGATTAAAATTTAAACTTAAAATATCCTTGGATGGTGTATCTTCACATATATGGTACAGTACAATTATTCTTAGATTACAGTAAGCCTTATAATTACTTCTTTGTCTATTAAAAATAAGACATGTTCCTTTTTTCTAGGCTTTTCTTTCAATCCATGATTTTAAGCAGGTGGCCTAATTATTTCTAGGATCTTCAGTAATAGTCATGTGTGTTAAAACATTTTAAAGTCTATAGACATTTCCGAGATGTTAGCTTTCTTGTCACACATCCTCCAGGAAGTAAATGTTACAATCTTATATGGGGAAAATGAGACTGGGGCAAATTGCCTTCAGTCATCCATTAAAAAGTAGCAAGGCTGTTTCTATTATGTTGGATTTCATTCTCCAAATCAAATGCTTGCTTTATTCTTTTTTGCCTTCAACTGTCTTTATCTTTTGTTTTGTTTGTTTTGTTTTGACACATGATAGGTTCCACAGGGGGACAAAGGTGATGTAGAAATATGGCACTTTGGCCATGGCCTCAATGATCTTCTCCTTATCTAGAACACAAATCTACCTCCAAAGGATGGGATTGCTAATAATGAATATAAATAGGCTTAGTACAAAAAAGTAGCCTATAAAAATTAAAAAAATACTTTTGGCAAGCATTATAAATTCTGATAGGAATAAGATGTATTTGTGGTAATTCTTTACCGAGGTAGAAGTGAGAAACGTAAGGGTGAAGTGAGTAAGGAGACAGGATGGTAGAAGGGCTTTTGGTCAGTGACTATATATATTTGGGTAAAAAAGGTCAGGAACAGAACTTGCTTGTTTCCTCCTCCTGAGTGAGGAGGAGGAAAGCAAGTTTGGGGGGGAGAAAAGAGAGAGAAGAGATACAGGGATCTGAGAGGATGAAGTGCTGCTGTTGACTGCCTCATGGGCTACGCAGCGATTCTGAGCCTCCCCTGCATTCTGTTAAAATCCAACCTCTCTGGTCATGCAGAGTTTTCAAGGTGGGAGCCTGACATTTAGGAATGAGGCATGTAACCCAATCTGTTGCGGTCCATGCACTGACGGCATGTAGAGCTAGCAATTGGCATTATTGAAAGTGGAACCAGACAAGATATTAGAAGGGCAAAGAAGGGGGAAAGACTTGGACATGTGGGAGCTGCAGGACGAGAGTTACTGAAGTGTGTGACGTGAAGGTCTTCTGTCTGCCAAGCAGAGTTCATTAAGTGGCAAGAGTCTATCGCTTTCAGCTCACAAACAGAGAGATGGCGATGACAGCTCAGTTGTCACTATTAGAAAAGACAACTCTTTCTTGACACTAGTCCTCCAATTAAAAAAAAAAGTATCAAGTCAGACATTGGAATGAATATAATTAAAATGTATAGCATGCAAACTTTCTACATAAGTTGCATTTAATAATATCGGAAGTAAAGGCATTTTATCTAGGTTCTAGTGGATATTTGTGTATGAAAAGGAAGAAACAAGCTCAGTGGAGGTATTTTTCACAAAAATGCATGTATGAATGAAAGTTTAAATACACATAGATTTGAAAATGTCATGCTATTAAGAGATGCAGATCCCAAGAAAAGAAAGGTAGGGAGAAGAATAAATATAAATATGCACGGGGAAAATCTCTAATCGCATTTATTTAGCGAAATACCCATCTTGCATGAGAGAGAGGTATTTAGGCATTTAGACTGAACTGGTTTTTTTCACTTATTAATTTATAAATCAATATATTAAACTCATATTTATTGAGGGCCCGTATGTGCCACCCTTTGTTCTAGGCGTTTGAGATGTGTAAGTCCACCAAAGACACAAAAATCCCTGCTGTGTGTGTCTTATTCTAGTGGGGAAAGAAATAAACATAATAACTAAGCCAATTATATAATACATTATGGAGTGATAAGATAAGTGCTATAAAAATCCAGCAGAGAGGGAGACTGGGAGTGTGTATATGTGGGAAGAGGTAGACTACCGTTTTGACTAGGCAAGGCCTCATAAGAAGATAATATTTGAGCAAAGATTTGAAGGAGGGGGAAGACCATTTCAAGCAGAGAGAACAGCTAGTGTAAAACTCTCACTTTGGAGCATGCCAGGTGTGTTCAAGGAACAGCATGGAGGCCAATATGCTTGGAGCAGAGTGGGCAGGATGGAGGGTAGAGGATAATATCAGCAAGGTATCAGGGGCCAGCACATAGAACCTGTAGACTATAGTAAGGCTTTTAACTTCAGGGAGCCATCGGGGTATTCTGAGGAGAGGAATGACATAATCTAACTTAGATTTTAAAAGGATCATGCTGTCAAGAATAGGCTGTGAAATGGCAAGGGTAGAAGCACGGAGACTGGTGAGGTTGCTACTGCAGTAATCCAGGTCCAAGACGATGGTCGGAGCAGGTGATTGTAGTGGAGGTGGCGAGAAGTCATTGTATTCTGGATATATTTTA
Source organism: Herpailurus yagouaroundi (assembly GCF_014898765.1). Classification (NCBI taxonomy): domain Eukaryota; kingdom Metazoa; phylum Chordata; class Mammalia; order Carnivora; family Felidae; genus Herpailurus; species Herpailurus yagouaroundi. The sequence goes on from NW_024412407.1 coordinate 29,646,000, forward strand.
TAGGTAGAGCTAACAAGACGCTCTGATAGAATGGATGGAAAGGATATGGGGTAAAAGAGAAAGACACAGAAATCCAGGACGACTCTGAGGTTTTGACAAGAGCATCAACAAGGACAGAATTGCTGTCAACTGGGGTGGGAATTCTGCAGGTTTTGATGGACAGATTAGCATTTGGTTTTGGACGTGTTAAATTTGGAATGGCTACTAGATACACAAACAGAAATGTTGTGAGGTCAGCTCAACAAAGGAGTCGAGTTCAGAAGAGAAGTCTGGGGTGGAGATACAGAAATCAGCCTATGACCCAAAATGATGGGACCAGACAAGAGTACCTGGAAAATAAGTGTGAATGGATAGGAAAGAGGTCCAAGGACTAACTAAACCTTGGGGTCTACCAATATTAATAGGTCGGGAGAAGAAGAGAATCTAACAGCAGAGACTGAGAGAAGGACATCTCACTGAGGTGGAGGAAAACCAAGAAAATGTAGTATCCCCAAAGTCAAGTGAAAAAATGTATTAAAGAGGAGTCAGATATGTTAAAAGCTGGTGATGGGGTTTAACAATGGGGACGGGGGTGAAGGGGTCACTGGTGACATGACATCAGAAAGACCTAGGGTGGAGTGATAAGGGCAAAAGACTTGTTGGAGTAGATTTTTAACAGCTCTTATATTAAAAAAATTTTTTTTCAAAATTCTATTAAGAAAATTACTTATAAATCTGTCAGTTAGAGTGGACTTTAAAACATGAACTTACATTAATTTGTCCAATTTTGTTTTGTTTTTATTTTTTTTCACAATGCAACCAAGGATACACAATACCCAAATCAAAATGATGTTGTGTGTAATTGCACTATATTGTTGAGTTAATTATTTTCTCATTTGCATTTATTTTTCTTCACAATAATAACTATGGTAATTTGGGGACAATTATGTAAGACTTACTCCTAATTTTCCAAAATATGATAATACATTAATTCAAAAATCTTTGGTTTAACTACACCAAGTACCTTGGCTGGAAGCTTACTTCCAACATGTTATTTTTATTTATTTTAATTATATTTTTCTCATTTTCAGTTTTATTTTATTCCGTTTGAAATGTAAAACTTTGACTTTCCTTGAGACATTCCCATCCTCTTATATTTTTCTAACTAGGTCTTGGGTCACATTCAGAAAATAAGGTGCTGGACTCACACAGCCAGCACTCAGGTATTGGTGGCGAGTTCCCACCCTGGACCTTTCCAACATGTTATTTTTAAAGATGCAAATGTTAAAATATTTCATCCTGAGATGTAATGTTACTGTGACAACACATCACGTATTCATCTCTTTGTTTATTTACTAGGCAAAAGTTCAGTGGCAGTGATCAATTCTTTATTCCTCCCTTTATCTACATCATTGCAGTGCCTTTCCAGCATTAGTGGGATGGCCTGTCCCACTCCTGTCTGACAGTGGGTTCAACCACATGGCTTGCTTTGGCCAGTGGGACACAACACAAGGCTTGAGATAGGCTCGTGTGTTGGAGTTTGCTCTCTTGTGATTCTGTCCTCACCATAGAAACATACTTGAGCTCTCCTGCCAGAGGATGAGAGACGTGTGGAGCAGAGCTGTGTCACCCCAGTTTTCTAGTCAAGAGGAGTCTAGATCAGCCAACTGTCAGCTGACTCCCAAACATGTGAGTAATAAAAACTTACTCCTGGTAACCACTGAAGTCTTGTGGTGATAGGTAACTGATACTGTATCCTTTTCTGGCTCTTAGAGTCAAACTTATTTCTCAGTACAGTCACGCCATTAGGAGTAGGTACTTGACTTACAGGCAATGCAGCTTTGAAACTTTTATGTTCTTCTATCATTGACTTATTTCCAATTTTCCACTCGATTGTCTGCAAGCCTATAGGTTTAAAAAATTATTTTTTTTCATGTTTATTTGTTCATTTGGAGAGAGAGAGAGTGCAAGCAAGTGTGGGGGAGGGGCAGAGAAAGGCTCCCAAGCAGGCTCAGTGCTGTCAGCACTGAACCTGACCTGGGGCTTGTTTTCGCCTGTGAGATCATGACCTGATCTGAAATCAAGAGTTGAATGCATCGCCGACTGAGCCACCCAGGTGTCCCATGTAAGTTCCAGCATATAGTTAAAACCCCTGTCCCCATTTTAAGCAGGTGCCTTCACCTTCTACTTTTGTGAATAGGTTAAATTAAGTAAATATGAGCTCTCTTAATTTTCTCCTGGACAACACTCTAATCCAATTTTCAACTATTACTTTTTTTCTCCTTCCTTCAATCTCAGAAGAAGAAACATCTGCGTTTCATGGCTAACCCTGCTATACTGTATTTGTGATTCATCCCTTTACCCTCCCCTGACTTTTCTCCATCAAGTATTCATTTTCTATAGTCACCCTATTTTGCTCTACTTGCTCTTTCCCTTCATTATACAGATTAATTTATGTTTCTTCTGAGAACAGAACCCCACCTTTTTCTCAAGGCTGTCGTGACCTGAAGTTACTATTGAAACTCTTTATAATTTTATTGTGTCTACTTTCGCATTTCTTTCCTATTTTTTTTTTTTTTTTCCACCTGGAGCTATCTTAATCCTGCCAACTGAAAGTACTCTCTGAAAAACCACTGAAGATCCTCTCCAGGCTTGTAAGGGGCAACTTCCTTCCTTCCTTCCTCCCTCCCTCCCTCCCTTCCTTCCTTCCTTCTTCCCTCCCTCCCTCCCTCCCTCCCTCCCTTCCTCCCTTCCTTCCTTCCTTCCTTCCTTCCTTCCTTCCTTCCTTCCTTCCTTCCTTCCTTTCTTTTTCTCTCCCCTTCCCTTCCCTTCCCTTCCCTTCCCTTCCCTTCCCTTCCCTTCCCTTCCCTTTCCATTTATTTATTGAGAGAGACAGACAGAGAGAGACAGAGAGAGACAGGAGAGAGAGAGAGAGAGAGAGAGAGAGAGAGGGAGAGAGAGAGAAAGCAGGGAGGGGCAGAAAGAGAAGGAGGGACAGAATCCCAAGTAGGCTCTGTTCTGACAGTGCAGAGCCCAACATGGGGCTCGAACCCTGAGGTCGTGACTCGAGGTGTAATCAAGAGTCGAACCCTCAACCAACTGAGCCACCCAGGTGCCCCAACCTCTTAAGATCATTTAACACAGCTGACGACTTTATTTCTTTTATGAAACTCTGTCTTCAATTCATGAGACACAGCACTGAGCCATTTCTTGCCTCATTTTGCTTCTTAATTTCTTTTTCTCTTCTAATCTCTCCATTTAGATTTCCCCCAAAGGTCACCTTTTGCCTTTCTCCACTCCCCTCCCTTCCATTCCCTCCCCTTCCCTCTCTTCTCTACTTTCCTCTTTTCCTCTTGGCTAGTTCAGTCTCCCATGGTGTCAACTATAATCTCATTGCACAGGACTCATAAAACTACCTCTTTAGATTCTATCTGACTTTAACCATATACTTCCAATTGCTTGCAAAGTATCTCCAGTACTTCATACTCACATGATCATAATCAAATGAGTTGTTTTCTCTATTTTCATGCATTTGTGCTGCGATGTTACAAATGGCATCATCATGCTCCTGAAATGTAAACTTCTAATCCATCTTTAATTCTTCCAGCATTTTATTTATTTATTTATTTATTTTTATTTTTTTTTAACCTTTATTTATTTTTGAGACAGAGAGAGACAGAGCATGAACGGGGGAGGGTCAGAGAGAGAGGGAGACACAGAATCCGAAACAGGCTCCAGGCTCTGAGCCATCAGCACAGAGCCCGATGCGGGGCTTGAACTCACGAACCGCGAGATCATGACCTGAGCCGAAGAGATCATGACCTGAGCCGAAGTCGGACGCTCAACCGACTGAGCCACCCAGGCACCCCCTTCCAGCATTTTAGATTCAGCATCTAATCTTTTGTCACATCCTGTGGAGTTTACTTTTCAATATCTCTTCTCCATCCTCTTTTTTTCTGATCTCTCAGCCATTACCTTCTTTTTACCCTTACTAACTTTCAGTTGCATTTTTGCAATAATTCTCTAACTGGTCCTTTTCCTGATCCAATCTACCTCCTCTAAATTCTAGAATAGCCTCTCTAAAGCAGTGCTCTGACTAGTTTATTACTCTACTCTGAAATCTTTATTGTTTCTTTATTATGCACATGCTAGAGTTTTGATTAGGGTTTCTCAAGACACACTAAAACCGATCAAGCTGGGATAATTATTGAAATGCAGATTTCCAGGCCTATTCTCAAGTCCTTTGAATCAGAATCTCTGGGAATGGAGACCTGAAGTGGGCAACCAACTGTTCCCTGAGTGTTTAAGCACACTAAATTTGCAATTCACTAGTTTAAATTTGCTTGCATGTTGAGTTTGACACATGGATTGTTTCCTTGAATTGAGTTCAATGTGTAATTCCACTAGGACATTTCATTAACAGATCTGCTTGGGGTTTTCATATTATTTCAAAAATAATAAAAAATAGCCTTACTCTATCTTTCATAATTTCAAAATTTGAAAAATAGAGTAAGAACATTTTTTTATTATTTTTGACAGATGCTTTTTCTTTGTGATCTAGCATTTTCATTTTAACTGTCTTAAAAGAACTGTTACACATATCTACAATAAGTTATGTTTAAGAATATTCATTACGAATAAATAATAGTGAAACATTAGAAACAAACTACATTTTCCTTGTTAGGAATAAACAAGACTGGTGCCTGGGTAGTTCAGTCAGTTAAGTGTCTGACTCTTGATTTCAGCTCAAGTCATGATCTCATGGTTCATGAGTTCGAGCCCTGTGTTGGGGTTCTGCACTGTCAGCACTGAACCTGCTTGGGGTTCTCTGCTCCTCCCCCTCTTGTGCTCTCTCTCTCTCTCAAAAAAATGAATGAATAAATAAAGCAAACTTATAAAAAAGAATAAGCCTTAGAATATGTTAAAGGTATGTTACTACTTATGTAAAATTTTAAGTATATGCTTACACTCTATGTATCCATCATCTATCTAATCTCCTCTGCCTAACTATATTTTGCACTTGCTTTATAAAAAAAAATGAAAACAATTTTTCTGTCTGTTAAGTAAACAGAAACTCAAGGAGTCTGAAGCTTTCTGAAGAACAGGAGAAAGTACCCTTATACATATGGTGCTAGGTTAGTAGTTACAAGGTGTGTGAAGACATGCATAGCTTAGATGGCTGAATTTTAATTCTTATTATAAATATATTGTTTGTGTGAGAAATAAAATTTCTAAAACAAGATATGGAGTTATATGCCTGGGGTGAAAGATCACATTCTTTTTTTTTTTTTAATTAAAAAAAAAACCAACATTTTCTAGAGATAGTGACAGGGAAAAGGGGCAGAGGGAGAGAGAGAGAATCTGAAGCAAGCTCTAAGCTCAGCACATAGCCTGAGACAGGCCTCGATCCCACCACCAGGAGATCATGACCTGAGCCAAAATCAAGAGTCGGACATTTAACCAACTGAGCCACCCAGGTACCCCAGATCACATTCTCTGATGAGTAACCAAAAATGTAGTTAAATGCTGAATGACTTGGGGATCTTCTTTCTCCTCAGTAACACTGAAAACAAGGCATTTACTTTAATGAAAATAATAACCAAACCTTATATAGTTAGAAAATTTTTTTTTAACATTTATTTATTTTTGAGAGACAGAGAGAGAAAGAAAACGAGCAGGGGAGGGGCAGAGGGAGAGGGAGACAGAGAATCTGAAGCAGGCTCCAGGCTCTGAGCTGTCAGCACAGTGCCTGATGGGGGCTTGAACCCACCTACCCTGAGATCATGACCTGAGCTGAAGTAGGTTGCTTAACTGACTGAGCCACCCAGGCACTCCAAACCTTATGCAGTTTTAGATTTAAGTGATATCATTGCCTTGCTTAGTCAGTTTCATAGCTGTTTGCTCCAGTGGTTGGTGGAATCTTAGTATTTTGTAATGATTTCCTTCTCTTCTTTAGGCCAATAATGGCCAGTTCAATGCTTTGACTCCTCAAAGTACCTATTCAACAATATTTGTTCAACCCAAGGTATCTCTCAAATAATACTATGACAGAGATTTTCTTTTAATTTTACCCAATGTTGAATTAAAATTTTTAGATTTATTGTATTTGTGTTGTAATAAAAGAATAAAGGTCATCTTGAGACTGGCACACTCTGACATCGTAGAGTGACGCCCTCTGGGGAAGAGAGTGAGGAGCAAATTTTTTTTGGGGGGGTAGCAGTGTCTTTAGTTCTGTATATACACCAATTTATCTCTTTAAAAAGGCAACAATCCAAAGCAATTATAGCAAATTATTAATATCTGCTTAATCCCTGTGGAGGTTACATATGTATTGTATCATTTTCAGTTCAAAATGTTTTATAATTAGACATTTAAAATTTTTTTTTTCAACGTTTATTTATTTTTGGGACAGAGAGAGAGCATGAACGGGGGAGGGGCAGAGAGAGAGGGAGACACAGAATGGGAAACAGGCTCCAGGCTCTGAGCCATCAGCCCAGAGCCTGACGCGGGGCTCGAACTCACGGACCGCGAGATCGTGACCTGGCTGAAATCGGATGCTTAACCAACTGTGCCACCCAGGCGCCCCTATAATTAGACATTTTAAAAGGAAGGGATGAAGAGAAATTGCTCTCAGGACTTGGAATGTTCTCACCACCTCAGATTAAACACATATTAAATCCAAAATCTCTAGGTGATTTTCTTTTTCCCATTCCTTTCTTCTTTTAATTGAGGTATAGTTAACATACGATACTGTGTCAGTTTTAGGTGTGCCGCATAGTGACCGACATTTATATACATTACAAAATGATCACCACTATGAATCTAGTTATCCTCTGTCAGCATACATAATTATTATAATAGTAACCTATGTTCCCTATGCGGTACATTATATCCCCATGACTTGTTTATTTTATAAATGAAGTTCGTACCTCTTAATCCCTCTAGGTGATTTCTTTTATTAGTTTTTATAGACAAACTGACGGAGCAATATAACCCTTTAAGCTTCCCCATCTGTGGACAGGTTAACAGGTTGCAGGCTGTCTTAGCCCCGTGCTCCAGCATTTCGTAGTCACCTGAATCAATACATCTGTAGCTTCCCATCTTGTTCCTGATTGAGCTCTTGCCTCACTTCTTGCTTCTGGCCAGACCTGCAATCAGCTTTACAACCCCTTGCTCATGACCCCCAATTGTCTTCACATTAACACTGTCTTCAGTCTTTAGGATCTCTGGGTTGGATCATTCTACTTAACCACTAGCTTTATGATTCCTGAGCAGATGCCTCCTGGTTCTCAGTATGTCTCTTATATACCCAATCTTAATTCTGTCAGGGCGTTTTCCCAAACTTTTCCAGACTTTATGTGAGCAGTTTTTCTCACAGCCTTTTGCTGCTCCACTGAAGTTTACTAAATCCTCCAAAGCAGTTATTTGGGGAACACTAGAGGTTAATGACCACAGTTAAGAAAAGAGGCCAGGATTGGAAATAAATTCTTGGGAATTATAAAAACATAACCAATGGAAAAAGAAATGGGAATGGATGAAATTATCCCAAAAGAAATTCCAGAAGTAGGGGCTCCTGGGTGGCGCAGTCGGTTAAGCGTCCGACTTCAGCCAGGTCACGATCTCACGGTCTGTGAGTTCGAGCCCCGCGTCAGGCTCTGGGCTGATGGCTCAGAGCCTGGAGCCTGTTTCCGATTCTGTGTCTCCCTCTCACTCTGCCCCTCCTCCGTTCATGATCTGTCTCTCTCTGTCCCAAAAATAAATAAACGTTGAAAAAAAAAATTAAAAAAAAAAAAAAAAAAGAAATTCCAGAAGTAAAAAGGAGAAAACAAGGCCTCCACTCTGGGAAAACCCAAAATGTAGGGCCCAAAGCAGTGGAAAAGGATTCAGCAAAGAAAACAAGGTCACGTGAATAGAAAGAGACCCTGGAGGGAATGCTACCGTGGAAGCCAAGAAGTAGAAAGTTGCAAGAAAGAAAGAGTGGCAAAAATGTTCATTGTTTTAGGATAGTTAATGGGAATAATGCCATTGGAGCTGAAAGTTAAGGTGTCACTGGATCTTTCAGCAAGAGGACTGAATGGGGAGGTAGAAGTGAGATTGAAATGAATAAGCAGCATGAAGTAAGGAAGTAGGTACAGATTGTACCAAAAAGATTCTCTAACGTGCATTAAAAATCATTTGGATGGAGTGGTGAAGCTGTTAAAATAGAGATTTCTGGGTCTCAGGCTTAGAAGTTCTAAATTAGTTTTAGCCAAATCCAGAAATGTGCATAAAAAAAAATTTTTTTTTTAAACATTTATTTATTTTTAAGAGACAGAGAGAGACAGAGTGTGAGTGGGGGAGTAGCAAAGAGAGGTAGACACAGAATCCAAAGCAGGCTCCAGGCTCCCAGCTGTCAGCACAGAACCCAATGTGGGGCTGGAACCCAAGAACCGGGAGATCATGACCTGAGCTGAAGTCGGACGCTTAACCAATTGAGCCACCCAGGTGCCCCCAGAAATGTGCATTTTAAAAAGCATCCCAGTTTTAATAAAAGTCTGGACTATATTTTAAAAAATGGGAAATGAAAAAGAGGGGGCAAATGAAAAAGAGGGAAGAAAAGGAGAAGCCTATTTGCTGGGGTGGGGTGGGGGAGTACAAATACCTTGTAATTTTAAACTTGCTTCCCTAAGAAAGCTTCTTCCCTGGGGCAATAATGTGTCACCCAGCCAATTCAAAGACCAGCCTGCTTAATAGTTGTACTTTTCACTGTAAATTATTTAATTGTCTTTTGGTATAAATCAGTTTGGGCGTCTTGACCCAATATATCCTAGGGCCTGATGACCCTTGGATAAACTGAATGTTGATATTTTAGCCTTTAATAAATAGTTATCGTGTGATTTTACCTCTGCAGAGCGTGTAAACAAAGTACTTGAGCATTAAAAAAAAAATTCTGGATTCTTTCCCAACCATCATTTTATCAGCCTCCTTTCTCCTTTGCCAAGAACAAAGATTACTAATGGTGATAACCTTCTAGGCAATCTTTGCAAAAAGCCTTTTACTATTTTCAAGTCCTCAAAGCTCTCTCTTTTAAAAGCCTTGACATCTGGATTCTACCCCTCCTATTCTACTTCAATTGTACTATTTAAGGTCACCCAATGATGCCAAAAATCCATTAATTATGTATTTGGTTTTTAATTTTTGACTCTGAAGTACTAAAGATTGTTAATGTCACTTTCCTAAAATTATCTGTCCTTTGTTTTTTATTCTCCATCCGCTGCCTTTGTGGATAGCCACAAAGCATCTGTTTTTCAACATTTACATAGTGCTCTAATCTCCTCTTACATATAAAAATGTAGATTTTTTGCAAATTAGCTAGAAATTTCTGATTTCCAGCACTTCCTCTCTTTTAGTTACTATCTCACGTTTCTCACTGACTATTAGGCTTCTTAACTTGCTTGCCCTATAGTGACACAATCTCAAATGTAGTGGCAAAAGTCGAAATAAACACTCATCTCTCTTTATTTTTCAGGTATTTTGTTCTTAGCATATAGAAATGCAACTGATTCCTGTATGTTGATTTTATATCTTGCAACTTTACTAAGTTTATCAGTTCTAGGTGTTTTGGTGGAGTCTTTAGAATGTTCTATATGTAAGATTACATTGTCTGTAAGCAAATACAATTTTGCTTCTTTTTTTCTGAGTTGGATGACTTTTATTTCTTTTTCTTGCCTATTTGTTCTGGCTAGGATTTTTAGTACTATGTTGAATACAAGTGGTGAGAGTGTGCACCTTGTCTTGTCCCTGATCTTAAGGGAAAAGCTTTCAACCTTTCACTGTTAAGTATGATATTAGCTGTGGGCTTGTTAATATGGTCTTTATGATGTTAAGGTACATTCCTTTTATATTCACTTTGAGAGTTCTTATCATGAAAGGATATTGTATTCTGTCAAATGCTTTGTGTGTGTGTGTGTGTGTATTGCGATGATCATATGATTTCCATCTTTTATTCTGTTAATGTAGTATATCACATTTATTGATTTTTGAACCATCCATGCATCACAGATATAAATTCCACTTGCTCATGTGGTAGGATCTTTTCAATATACTGATGAGGTTGGCTCACTGTATTTTGTTGAGAATTTTTGCATCTATACTCATCAGGTGTTTTGGCCTATGGTTTGCTTTTGTTATAGTATCCTTATCTCTCTTTGATATCAGGGTAATACTGGCCTTGTAAAATGAGTTTGGCAGTGTTCCTGCCTCTTCAGGTCTCTGGAAAAATTTGAGAAGGATTAGTATAAATTCTTTTTTGAATGTTTGGTAGAATTCACTAGTGAAGCCATCTGGTCCTGTGTTTTTCTTTGTTGGAAGGCATTTGATTACTGATTCAATCTCATTACTTGTTATTGGTCTGTTTGGATGTTCTATTTCTTCACAATTGTGTTGGTAGATTGTATATCTGTAGGAATTTATCCATTTCTTCTAGGTTGTCCAATTTATTGGTGCATGCTTGTTCATAGGAGTATCCTATGATCCTTTGTATTTCTGTGGTATCAGTTGTAATGTCTCCTCTTCCTGTTCCGATTTTGTTTACGTAGTGTTGTCTCTTGTTAGTCCAGCTAAAGTCTTGTCAATTTTATCTTTTTAAAAAAATTTTTTTAAATGTTTGTTAATTTATTTACTTATTTATTTTTTTCTTGTCAGAATAAACTTTCTTTTTTTTATATGAAATTTATTGTCAAATTGGTTTCCATACAACACCCAGTGCTCATCCCAACAGGTGCCCTACTCAATACCCATCACCCACCCTCCCCTCCCTCCCACCCCCCATCAACCCTCAGTTTCTCAGTTAAGAGTCTCTTATGGTTTGTCTCCCTCCCTCTCTTTTTTCCCCCCCTTCCCTCCCCGATGGTCATCTGTTAAGTTTCTCAAGATCCACATAAATGTTTATTTATTTTTGAGATAGAGAGGGATCATGCATGTGAGAGGGGGAGGGGTAGAGAGAGAGGAAGACCCAAAATCTGAAGCAGCTTCAGGCTCTGAGCTGTCAGCATAAAGCCCGACGCGGGGCTCGAACCCACAAACTGTGAGATCATGACCTGAGCCAAAGTCGGACACTTAACCAACTGAGCCACCCAGGCACCCCAATTTTGTGTATCTTTTCAAAAAACCAGATGTTAGTTTCACTGATCTTTTTTTATTGTTTTCTGGTCTCAATTTCATTTATTTCTGCTCTAATCTTTGTTATTTTCTTCCTTCTGCTAACTTTGGGCTTAGTGTGTTCTTCTTTTTTAGTTCCTGAAAAAGAAATAAAGAAAAGTATTCCTATTTATAATAGCATTAATATTTATTTATATTTGAGAGAGAGAGCACGAGCAGGGAAGGGGCAGAATGAAAGGGAGACACAGAATCCGAAGCAGGCTCCAGGCTCTGAGCTGTCAGCACAGAGCCTGTCACGGGGCTTGAACCCACAAACCGTCAGATCATGACCAGAGCCAAAGTCAGATGCTAAACCCACTGAGCCACCCAGGTACCCCTATAATAGCATTAAAAACAGTAAAATACTAGGCATAAATCTAACCTAGGAGGTGAAAGATCTATACACTGAAATCTATAAGATTTTGAAGAAAGAAATTGAAGAAGACACAAATAAATGGAAAAATATCCTGTGTTCATGGATCAGAAGAATTAACATTGTTAAAATGTCCATACTACCTAGAGCCATCTATAGATTCAATGCAATCCCTATCAAAATTCCAATGGCATTTTTCACAGAAAATAGAGCAATTCTCAAAATTTATATGGAACTACAAAAGACACTAAATAGCCAGAGTAATCCTGAGAAAGAAGAACAAAACTGGAGGCATCATGCTTCCTGATTTCAAACTATGTTACAAAACTAAAGTAATCAAACAGTGTGGTACTGGCAAAGAAACAGACACAAAGGTGGATGGAACAGAATTAAGAGCTTAGAAAAAAACTCTTGCATTTGCGGTCAACTAAAATTTGACAAGGGAGCCAAGAATACTCAGTGGAAAAAGAACAGTCTCTTTAATAAATGGTGTTGGGAAAACTGGATAATTACATGGAAAAGAATATTGGACAACTGTCTTACATCATTCACAAAAATTAACTCAAATGGATTAAAGACTTAAATGTAAGACCTGAAACTGTAAAACTTCTAGAAGACAGGTAAAAAGCTCCTTGACATTGGTCTTGGAAAAATTGTTTTTGTTTTGTTTTGTTTTGTTTTGTTTTGTTTTGTTTTGTTTTCAGATAAGATACCAAAGCACAAACAACAAAAGCACAAAATAACAACTGGACTACCTCAAACTAAAAACTTTGGTGCAGCAAAAGAAACAATCAACAAAATAAAAGGACAGTTTGTGGAATAGGAGAAAATATTTGCAAACCATCTCTCTGATGAGTTAATATTCAAAAAATAAAGGGAACTCATATAACCCAATAGCAAAAAAGCACAAATAATTTGATTCAAATGTGGGCAGGGGAACTAAACAGATATTTCTCCAAAGACATACAAATGGTTAATGGGTACATGAAAAGATGTTCAGCATCACTAATCATCAGGAAAATGCAAATCAAATCACAGAGATATCACTTAATACCCGCACTGAAGTATATACTTGAAAGTTGCTATGAGAGCAGATTTTAAATGTTCTCACAACAAAAAAGGTAACTTTGTGAGGTGATGGAAAGGCCAACTGATCCTTTGTGGCAATCATTTCATGATATATACATGTCTCAAATCATCATATTGTACACCTTAAACTTTATATCAATTATATCTCATTAAACCTGGAGAAAAAAATAACCCACCTCAAAAATCACTTTCTTTTCCTGGAGTCTTTGGTTTTTTTTTTTGTTTTTTTTTTAGTGATTCTACCTGCTTTCAGAAGAAATTTACTCCATTGATTTTATAGACAATTAGTTGGTCACATCTATCATTTATTCCTTTTTGGTGTATTTTAGAATCTTTCTCTTAATCTCCAGTCATCCTGCCATTAGATTTAATTTACATATAATAAAATCTACTCTTTAGAAGTGTACATTTGAATGAATTTTAACAAATATATACAATTGTGTAATTATTATAATCAAGATATCAAAACATTCGCATCATCCCCAAATGGTCTATCAATGTGTGTGTCAATTCTCTCTACCCCCCAGACCTCCAGCCTCTGCCAACGCTGACCTTTTTCTTGTCTTTATGATTTAGCCTTTTCTATAATGTCACATAGGGAATCATTCAGTTTGTACACCTTTTTTTTTTAAAAGTTTATTTATTTATTTTGAGAAGGGGGGAAGGGGCAGAGAGAGAATCCCAAGCAGGGCTTGATCCCATGAATTGTGAGATCATGATCTGAGCTGAAATCGAGTCGGATGCTCGATTGACTGAGTCACTCAGGTGCCCCTCATTCAGTATATAAATTATTGAGGCTACCTGCATTTAGCAGAATACTTTTGAGATTCATCCATATTGTGTGTATCAGTGCAGTTTAGTCCTTTTTACTACTGAGTAGTATTCCATCATGTGGTTGTACTATAGTTGGTTTATCCATTGGCCAGTTAATGGCTATTTGGGTGTTTCCATTTTTTGGCTACAATGAAAAAGCTTTCTGCAAACATTTACCTGAAGATCTTTGTATACATATTGTCATTACAAAAGTACATTAGTTAGCCATCTCCCTGCATACAGTTTCTCAAGTTCATGGTGCCAACAACAAAAAATTAATAGCTATGATAGTGTTTTTACTCAAACCAAAACTTTCAGTGGCTTTCCATTACATTGGATTTATTAGACAAACATCATTTATTAGATAACTTTATTTATTAGATAGTGTTATTAGTTACACCTCAAACCACTTGTCTTTGCTTCCAAAACTGATCTTGTATACCTTCTCATGTATATTACTTACTCTATGCTCAACTATACCCCTTGATTATTTACCATTACCAGCATGACTTATATTTTAATACTTTCTTCTTCTGCTTATACCATTAATTCAAACAGAATTTAGCTAAATAAACATTCATTGATTACCTCCTACATATAAGTTACAATGCTTTGTAGATAAAAATATCCCTTGCTGATCAAGTCTTACTGGTTCCTGAGTTTCTGAGAGCAAATAGTGAGAGTTCAGCTAGTGAAAGATATTGGCCCTATCTTAAAAATTTATTTGAGTCTTTTTGAACTTAGATAGTGACAAGAGAGTCTCCAGCTCCAGACAAGACTCTTGTATCTAATGAGTGCTTAATAAATGTATATTTAAATGAATTTAATTTATATCAATGGTGTGAGCATTGAAGTAGATTTCAGGTGAGTATGATGAGTTTATTTTTAGAGGCCTGAAATAGAAGCATCATGAAAATGTGAGATGAGAGCTAAAGAGAGATCACATTTAAAGACATAGCTTGAAACAGCAATTACATAGATGTGGTGGTACCAAGGGACTGAATAAGGTCCCTTAGGGAGAAAGTAAAGAATGAGGAAAGACAGAGCTGGGAAAGCTTGGGGGAATACAAGCATTTCATACCTGCCTGCCAGAGTAGGACAGAGATAATTAAAGAATGAGTGGAACAAAAGCTGTAGCAGAGAATATGCTGGGTAATGGGCAAGGGAGTGGAGAGGGAGGGTATGGTGAAAGGCTGGAACATTTATTGAAAGACTATTATGTGTCTGAAAGAGATGAATTGGCAATTTACATAATTTGCCTCATTTAATCTCCATAATATTTCCCATGAAATAGGTAATATTCTCCTTTTATAGGTGAGAAAGCTTATGCTCAGACAATTTAATAAATTTCTTACAGTAATATGGCTGGGAAGTAGTGTGGCTGGGTTAAATATTAAGCAGAGTGAGGGCATCTTGTTTCATGTCTGCCTTGTTTACTATTGATCCCCAGAACCTAGTTTAGTCCCTGGCACATTTTGTCCCTTCTGTAAACACCTATTGATTCTTTATATCAAATATAGGTCTCTTTGACTCCAAAGTTCATGATCTTTGCACAATACCTCATTGAATGGTCACAGAAACCAAGGAGGGTGAAAGTTTGAGTACAAAAACATATGCTAGGTTATTTAGAGATGTTGAGTTATCCAAGGATTTAGAAGAGTGTACTGAATTTTTCAGCATGGAGGGTAGTTATTGGCAACTTAAAAAAAAAAAAAGCATTTTCCATAGAATATACTTACAAGTCAATGTAACAGGTTGGAAAATGCCTTGCCTCAGCAATTGCTGGGATTGCACATTGGTCCCTACACATAGCAGCAGTGCTCCAATGCTCTGAGTTAACTACAACTTAGTTCATTTTTATTGGTTGATTTTGGGTGGAGCTCTGATCACAGCCTATTGTGCTCCTCCCAGCTTAGGGCTCACAAGCTAAGCTTCAAAAGCAGACTCACTAATGCTTCCTCAGGAGGTTTGAGGGTTTCCTCATGAAGGATATGACCCTCAGCCCAATCTTAGAAAGAAACCAACTCAGAAAATCCTCGCCGTGGATGAGGGGTTCAGGCATTGTTCCTAATAAACTATTTTTAAAATTCTATTAAGTGACCTAGCACCTCCTTTAGAATATAACATCTATTGTGTTGGTGCCTCCATTGAAACTTAGCATTTAATATCTTGTTGCATCAGCAAATATTTCCAATAGAGTATAATGCATGTTATCTAAGAGGCATGGAGCAAAAGAAAAAGTGACCAAATCTCACCTGGAGTGGGGATACGGTCAGGCAGGACTTCACAGAAAAGTTGATGTTTGACTTGGGTTTTGAAGGATGACAGCATGTGAGGGGCGCAGGCTTTGACAGTGGATGGCACATAATGTTCTTTTTGTATCCATATCTTTCCCCTAGTGGCCTCTTTCTAAATTCCTTTAATACCCGTGGTAAACTACGAGTGCATAGCGTTGCATTTTTTTCTTAGTTGAAGTAATTTTTTTCCTATTTTTTTTTCTTCCAGTTTATATAAGAAGTGGTTTTGCTGCTACTGGGTTGCTTCAAGGGTTGCTCATATGCAGCTGGCGGAACATAAAGACAGAAGAAATGACTTAAAGCACAAAGGAAGCATAATTAGGTTAAAAACAAAAGGCCCAGGGAAAAAAGCTTTTCAGGAACCAGTTATGGGAAAGGTTACTATTAAAGAAATGGATGACTATCAGGAATGTCATTGTGCCTACTGAATTGCTTTATATAGGCAAGTTGAGTCGTAGACATAATTTAATGTGTTAAAATAAATTCTCACAGACTGAATTAAACCACACAACATTAATATAAATGTGGTAATAGAATAATGTTTTAATTTGAACTTCAGACCATGTGATAGAATGAAAGAATATTGAGGATATTTGTCATTAGGTGACTACCGAGGTGAATGGCCGTGGCAGAGAGAGTCTGGTCTTGGAGTGCAGACCTGGGCTCAAAGTTCAAGTGTGCTAAGCGTTTTGACTGGGGGAAAACCATTCCCTGTAAGCCTTAGTTTTCGCATATCTTAAATGGAGATGATGCAATCTTTGTTACATTTAGTGATGTCGGGTAAGTGAGTTCATGTACCTAGAGCACCTTACATAGTGCCTGGACTAAAGTAGTTGCTCAGGGAATATTGGTAAATTTCTCCCTTCCCTTATTTTCATTTTTATCCTCATGTCTTCTCTACCTCTCCTCCCATTGAAAGAGGAGAAAAAGAGGCTATGATGAATTAAAGGAAAGTCTCAGTGATCATTAAAGGTTAAAGAATTCAGGGTCAGCACCTCCATAAAAAAAAAAAAAAAAAACCTAACACAGTGGACTTCATATAAAAAATTTTCCTATTATTGCTCTCATTGTACATATAAAGAAATTAAAGTTTGGAGAAATTAAGTAATTGACCAAGCTTAATCCCTAATAAGCGTCGGATCCATGATTTTTGATCTTCCCATTTTTTTCAACTGTCCATCTTTTTGACTCTAAAGAGCAAGTCCCTAATCAAAATTCATACTATTGGCTAATACTGAGCTTACTGTGAATTCAACTAAATTCTTCAGTCCTCATTTTACCTACATTCCTTTAGCCACAGATCCCTCAGCCTATAATTGAATAGCAGGGTTCTTTTCTTTTTCTTATTGTTGTTGTTCTGACCTTACATTTATCCTTATTAAATTCTATCTTGTGAGGTTTGGCCCATCTCTCTGGCCTGTCAAGATCTTTTTGGCTTGTGATACTGGCATAGTGTCATCCAACATATTCCCTATCCTTTTGAGCTTTGTCTCATCATCTGGAAATGTAACATGCATAAACTTGCTGTCTTCATTCAAGTCATTGATTAAATTGTTGAGCATGACAGGGCTGAAAGCAAAGCCCACAGACTGTGACATCATTTCATTAATCAGTATCCTCAAGAAATGGCTTTTCAATTCATTTGAAATCCATCCAATTGTATTAGCATTCAATATCTCTTCTCTATCTCTTTAATAAGGGTATTACAAAAGACTTTATCAAGACTTTTAGCCTTGAAGAAATCTAGATACCTGATGTCTACTGTATTTCCATGGTGTATAAGTTAAATAATGCTGTTGAAGAAATGACTCTTCAGTTTTCAACCTAACTCTATGCAATACATGTTGTTTGCTAAAATATTTCCTTTTGAAAAAAGATAAAGCTCCATTCAATATTCTTATTTACGCCTACATAGTTAGAATGAGACTCAAATTCACAGATAACAGAGCTCCTGATTGTAGCTGTTTTTGAACAAAGATTCTCACTTATGTCTCTTCTAAATACCATAGGCTTAGAGCTTCTTTTCTTTTTCTTTTTAACATTTATTTATTTTTGAGAGAGAGATAGAACATAAGCAAGGCAGGGGCAGAGAGAGAGAGAGAGAGAGAGAGAGAGAGAGAGAGAGAGAGAGGAAGACACAGAATCTGAAGCAGGCTCCAGTTTCTGAGCTGGCAGCATAGAGCCCAACATGGGGCTGGAACCCACAAACTGTAGATCGTGACCTTAACCGATGTTGGATACTCAGCTGACTGAGCCACCCAGGTGCCCCTAGAGCTCATTTTCTTAGGCATGGAATTAAATATAAATAAATATAAATAAATATATCTCCTGTTAACTTTTTTCTTCTGTTAATTTTTATTTTATTAAAAAAAATTTTTTTTAACGTTTATTTACTTTTGAGACAGAGAGAGACAGAACATGAACGGGGGAGGGTCAAAGAGAGAGAGGGAGACACAGAATCCGAAATAGGCTCCTGGCTCTGAGCTGTCAGAACAGAGCCCAACGCGGGGCTCGAACTCACGAGCCGTGAGATCCTGACCTGAGGTGAAGTCGGACGCTCAACTGACTGAGCCACCCAGGTGCCCCTTCTGTTAATTTTTATAATTCACACATACTCAAGAGAGTATGTTTAAAGCTTCTAATTTTCCCTACAGGAAGAATTTGAAGATCAATTCCAAGAAACTGACAAAAACCATAAAATTCTATGCTAAAAGTAAGTGACTTTATTTAAATAAACAGAATTTATTTAAATCAAGAGCACTTAAAATCTAAAATCTATGTGATTGAATTTACATTAGAATAGGAATATTAGGGAGTGATGTCACCAAGATGGCAGAATGGGAGATCTTTCCATAAAGATCAACATCCCCCCCCCCCCAAGATCAATAATTAGACAGCTATCCATGAATAAAAACATCTCTAGGGGAGCTTGGCAGTCTATTTACCAAACGTTAGCAACACAGTGGAACAAAAAAATGTAGAATAATTGCAAAATAAGGGAAGAAAGAGCAACTTAATTTTGCCTTTGTCATCCCATACCCCATGTCACATGGCCCAGTGCCAACAGTTCCCCCTAGAAAGAGTTCCTCTGACCAGGAAAGGTAGAATGGGGTGAGCAATTAGCTTCCCCTGACTTTCAGGGGACTAAAGCCCCACTTTGCTTTCACCCCAGGCAGAGACTGACAAAGCTGAGACATATAGTGATGACTAGGGACAAGGAAGAAGGGCAGGGACTGCTAGTATCAAACATGTTGTGAGTTCCTGTTGTTCCTAGTGACCTGCTTTGCAAACGGTCCCAGGGGCTTTCATTTGCGAAGAAATCAACAGCCAGCACAACCACTACAGACCCTTTGTAGATTTCACTCGTTTTTGTCCCACTTTTTGTGTGTGTGTGTTCCCAAGTGCCAGCTGCCTGAGTCCCTCTCACTCTCTGCACCCAGTGCCTGAGATCTGCATTGGCAGCCAGCCCTGGCCTCTGGCTCTGCGTGAGCAAGATGCCAACCTAGACACCTGTGACTAATGCCCAATGCCTTCAGGGTTCAAGGTTGGCTTTTTTGAGATAAAATTGACATATAATATTGTGTAAGTTTGAGATGTACAATATGATGACTTGATACACATATATACTGCAAAATGATCACCGCAAAAAGGTTAACACGTTATCTCAAACAATTACTATTTTTGGTTGTTATAAGTGATAACATTTAAGATGTACTATCATAGCAACTTTTGAACATACAATATTAACTATAGCCACCAGGTTGTACATTAGATCCCTAGAACTATTCATTTTATACCTGAACAAAGATATCATTGACCCACATCTCCCCATTTCCCTACCCACCAGCCCCTGACAACCACCATTCTACTCTCTTTATCTGAGTTTGGCCTTTTAAAATTCCACATATAAGTGAATCACACGGCATTTGTCTTTCTTTGTCTGACTTCTCTTACTTAGCATAATGTCCTCAAGGCTCATCCGTGGTGTGACAAACGGCAGGATTTCATTCTTTTTTTGTGGCTGAATAATATCCTTTGTTTTGATATATACCTCATTTTCTTTACCCACTCACCCATTGATGAACATTAAAATTTTTTGTTGGTGCTGTTTGTTTTTTTTTTTGTCTTTTGACTATTGTAAATAATACTGCAGTAAACATGGAGTGCAGATATCTGGCTAACTTTAATTAAGGAGTAAAATTATGTGGAATCTCTGGTTCATTTATTGGGCAGAACCATATGAATTTGCCATTTTTTGAAGTCAAGCAGTTGAATATTGGCAATTTTATATGGTTTAACTTAATATTTTTTATTCGAAACTTGAGAGGTTCATAGCAGGAAGAAACTGGTTCATAGCAGGAAGAAACTAGTTTGTGTATGATTTCTGATGTAACAGAGCCATCACCATCTTGCAGTTTATTCTTCTAATTGGCACTGAATAAATTTCGCATAGAATGAATGCTCATATAATGCCAAAGAAGAAAATATACAGCATTTGGATGCCAAAATAGAATCCTTATAGTGAAGAAACAAACAATAAATGCAATGCTTGCCAAAGTGAACAATCACTGTTGTGAAAAAGTTAAGTCAGAGGAGTGTTTAGCTTTCTAAGACAATGACCAGATGGCCTGTTCTCATACTAGGGATAACTCTGGGTCACTTATTTGAGTTAGTTACTATGATTCCAAGGTCTTACACTACATGTTTGGAAATAAAATTAATTGTAGGAAGATTTAGATGGCTTTGCTTGTCAATGCGTTTTAACTGCACTTGAAAGATTTAAAAATCTGAAATAAAAGAAGCAAGATGGAAATATTGGATGAATTATATCTTGTTCATTTATAGAATATGGTATCGATCCCAATATGCTTTTCTAGGCAATATAGAGTGAGACAAGCTACATGGTTGTAAACCTTAAGGTTGTAAACCTTAAATAATAAATATAAATTTATATTATAGGTCTGTGCCTTTTCCAAAGTAGCACTTTGTCCTTGGAATGTCTTCCTGTACTTCCTGTACTTCCTTTATCTTAGCCTATTCCTTTCTGTCAGTTGAATGCATCCTGAAATCTCATCTCTTCTTTCAAAGTCTTGCAGTATGGATCATACTGCAGAACCATATGCTCATGAGGCTTTGCCCGACCTTTCTTCAGTTTTGAATTGCGTTGGATGTATGCCTTGCTTTTCATGTGAGTCTTACTTAGAAGTTCTAATTCTGTTGATCTTCATAGGCACTCATCAATTTATAATACCTCTATATGCATAACTATAGCAGCACACACAAATGAGATGTTGTGTATGAAGTACTTTTTGAATTGTAAAATACCATGTAAATATATCAATTACTATTAACCTATTTCTATTAAATTATAAAATTCCATAGGATTGTGGCTAGGCTACATCTATGAAATTCATTCTTATATATTCATTGTTTCACACACACACACACACACACACACACACACACACACACACACCCAATCATGGTATTGTCATGTGTTAGAAAGGTGTTGATGTGGTATTTAGAAAAGGGGAGGAACCTGGGGCACCCGGGTGGCTCAGTTAAGCGTCTGATTTCAGCCTCAGGCCATGATGATCTTGCGTTTCATGAGTTTGAGCCCTGTGTTGGGTTCTGTGCTGACAGCTCAGAGCCTGGAGCCCGTGTCTCCCTCTCTCTCTCCCTCTCCCCCACTTGCGCTCTCTCTGTCAAAAAAATGAATAAACATTAAAAAAATCAAAAAAAGAAAAGGGGAAGAATCAGAACCAGAAATCTTTCATGTGTTTTTGGTTCAGTTTGAGATATAAAGAAAAAGCTTATCAGTTATTATACAGTTCTAAAAATTGTTAAGCACCACTATGTTAGGAGCTTTGTGTTTATCAGAATCTCCCAGTACTTAGTGCAGTAGGAGCTTAATGAAATTTGTTAACAGATGAATGAAATGTAACTAGGTAATAAGTAAAGATTATTTTTTGAGTATTATTTAGATTCTTTCTTTCTTTAGAATATATATCCTGTTTATTTAGACCCTTAATATTTATTTTTATTTTGATATGATCCATTTGAATTAGTGGTCAATACACATAGATCCATGAGAAGTTAACCATTGACTAATTGGAGGAAGATACTGAGTGACTTAACTTATGTCAAGTTATAATTAATATTTGTGGCATGGTAAGCCCCTTTTTTTTCTCTCTCTCTCTCTACACATACACACACACACACATATATACATATATACGTAGGAATGCTAGAAATTTTTGTGTTTATAGTATTCAGGTGTTATTCTTATTTCCTCACTAAACAAACATTTTTCTTCATTGGCACTTTTCTAGTATTTAGTCTTCATAGAAATATTGTGTCAACATAGTTTTCAAGAATTTAGCTGTTAATACTTCTCAAGGTAGACTACATATGTTTGGTGGTCTTCAGTTATAACATACATGTTTAAGGTAGTGATTGACAATGATAGAGTAAAAATGATCATTTATATGTCACACTGATGTAAAACGAAAGGCAATATTTTCTAAGGCAGTTTGAAATGGCTCAGATTTATAATATTTTACAATATTACTCTCATTTGTATTTTTGAAAGAAATTCATTTATTTTTATACTAAGCTTTAACAACCACTTTTTCTGCATTTCATTTTAAATTGCTTTTCTACAATAAATTCTCATGAATTATAGAAATAAAATGCAAACTAAAGCATAATCACACATTAAACCAAAATAGCCCATCACACTTTATTTAGAACTAGGTACTAAGCATAATGCAGGGAATAAAAATGAAGAGAAAACTCATGTGCACCAAGCTCTGTAGCTAGCATGTGCAAAAGTCCTGGATCTGTGCCCTGGGTGATGAAAAAGACCTTTAATCTAAGTCCAATAAACTTAGGGGCGCCTGGGTGGCGCAGTCGGTTAAGCATCCGACTTCAGCCAGGTCACGATCTCGCGCTCCGTGAGTTCGAGCCCTGTGTCAGGCTCTGGGCTGATGGCTCAGAGCCTGGAGCCTGTTTCCGATTCTGTGTCTCCCTCTCTCTCTGCCCCTCCCCCGTTCATGCTCTGTCTCTCTCTGTCCCAAAATAAATAAAAAACGTTGAAAAAAAAATTTAAGTCCAATAAACTTAGAGCTTTGTTCTTTCTTTCTCCTTCTAAAGGTGATTTAGAAATATAAGAATCAGATGACAAAACAAATGATTTCTCTTGAATTCAATCCTGAAAATGTTTGACCTTTCCTGGCTAGTTAGAATTAGGAGCATATTTAGCCCTAGGAATAAGGCCAATTTATCTATATTCTTGCAACTTTATAACTGGTTATTAGAAAGTCTACCTAGGACATTTGCACACAAGTCTGCCTTTCTTCCTTTTTGTACCTGGATAACTCCTAGTCATCCTTCCAATTTTAATACAAATGTCACTTTCTTGGGAAATCCCTACCTGAGTACATCAAATCTCATTATAAGTTCTCATATTGCCATGTCTTCCACATTTTATAGCAATTTTTAATTTTACACTTTTGTGTAATTATTTGATTGTCTTCCCTGCCCCCTACTCCTCTGTAATTTTTGAGATGAAGGGCTGATTTTGTTTTGGCCGATCATTTGTTTCTGTCACTGAGTGTAGTGGCCAGTTCACTGTGGACATTAAATACATAACAGGTGAATGAATGTATGAGTCTAATAAATTGTGCTTGGTAAATTTGTAGGAGATAATCTAAGGGAAGAAAAGAAAAAATAAAGGAAATAAAAAAATATTTAGGGATGATGGGATGAGTAACACAATGTCCTCAAATTGAAGGTTGGTGCAAATAAATCATCATGTCCTAACACAGTTCACTGCACTGCTTAATTTCAAGTTACCTGAATAAGAAATGTAATGGATATAACAACCACATTCTAGCCAAGGTTTTTATAACCATTGCAGGCCTAATTACAGCACATAATGTTCATTGTTATGGTTTTATAGAGCCCCTTAAAAAAAGGCTATCAGAATGACAACCATTACTGAGTTTTGCCCACTCTTTAATTCTTTTAACTTATTATTTCTATAGCCAAAGAACATGTAAGACATGAAGGAAAGAACTTGTATGGGAAGTTAGTTATTATTTAGTATTTAGTTCCACAATAAGTTCTCAGATAATTGAGGAAGCAATGGACTATCATTCTAATGATTTACCAAATAATTATTTAAATACTCCTGATAATATTGGCAAGCGACTGAAAAATAAGACAATTTGAATTTGCTACCTCAATTTTTCTGCTTATACTCCATATTTATTTTGGATGTTTTATTAGATATCTTTGAAAAGGTAAAGCTTAACATAAAGTGTGACCCATTTTACAGGAAGACATTCCTGATTCAACCTTGCTTTTTCACTCTTATGTATGTTTCAAGGATAGAAAATTCCAATCCCCTGGAAGTTAAGATAACATTTGTAATGGTGAATGACTCCAGTAATTCTGATGTAAAAAAATCTATGGTATGAAATATAGAAGTATTCTCAAATACTACTGGTGGTCTCTGCTTTTTGTTTTACTGCCTCCAGTGTTTCCAACCTTTAAATACTTCTTTTTTTTTCCATGAAACAGGTTGAGATAACAACTCCTTGGTGTTTTCACAAGTGTGATAATGCAGACAGAATTACCTCTCTCTAGAGAGCCATCAGAATCTGTTAAGGTGCTGTTGACAACTTGCCATATCTGCTGTGACATAATAAACTTTGTCCCTAAAAAAAGTTTCTGCTTATGCTAAGTTAGCTCAGTTGGCTAGGTTGCTAATGAGGCCACTCAAGATGCAGAACCTTAGTTGAGCAAATCAGCATTTTACCGTTCTATAGTTACCCACTCTTCCTAAACCCTATTCAATTGTTTTATAAATGCAGATTGTCATTCACCACAGGAACTGGGCAGTAGAGGAAATGAATGAAGACAAATCTATCACTCCTGGTAATAGACAGCCAAAATAAACAGGGAAGCTAAGTAATATCAATTTTGTATGTGAGACGTAACATATTATTATGGTAAATGATTTTTCCAAAAATTTTTGATTCTTCTCATAGATTATTTGCCTATTGACCTCTCCCACTCTTTGATTCTCTCTTTTACACAGATGCTCTGACTTTATTCAGGAATGATTATCACACTAATGAATGTGGGAGAGTGTTCCACATATAAGAGGCTGTTAATAAATGCTTCTTAAATGACTTTTGAAATTCGAGTGCAAGAAAATACTAAAGAGGCTTTGCTTTGTTAACTTACATTGTCTTCTGATTTTCAATGTAAACAGTAATTATGTTATTGGGTATCAATAGAATACATAATTCCAAATACTTTGTTAATTGTGGATAGTCATGTAAACACTTTTCTGTCTTTGACTTGTCCTCTGAGCACTCTTGCCTTATTTTCAACTACCTGTTGAATATTTCCATCTAGATGTCTTAGTCATCAGTGAAAATAGTGTTTGAAAAAGATTATATTAGTCCTGAACACAGGATCACAACATATATAAATTCTATCTGGTTGCAACAGTAGCTCCAAGAGAAGTATATGCATAAAAGAAAATGCCAGAGAAAGGTCATACTCTTATTAGGCCTTTATTTGAAACTTTAATGTAGTCCCCTGCTGGAGAATACCTTTTATTTTTAAAATAGCAGAGATGGCCAAATCCTCCCATTCTGGCTCAAGGAGTGCATTGCTAGATAGTCAAAATTCATCTCCCAAATGGTATAGATACATGGAACTAAAAGAGTGACATAACAGCTGTTCTCAAATCAGTGAACCTTAAATGACTTAAACAGAAGGAATTATAAATTTAACTCATAGAGTAAACCTCTGTAATGCAGGACACATGGAACTTTTGTAAATAATTCCCATTGCATATAAAAAACATAAATTATGCAGTGATACAGTAAGGAGATAAAACAAATTGGAGTATTCATACCGAGGAGAACAAGACCTATCTAAGAAAAGCTATGAAATAAGTATGCCTGAAATATTCAGTTATCTCTTAAGAAATGAAGTAATCCGAAAAACAGAAACACAGCATTGAACAAAAAAACATGCATATGGAATATCACCCAAATAAATATTATATAAATAGAAAACATAGCTTCTAAAATAAAAATCTTCATAGATGAATTAGCAGTAGGCTAAACAAGGTTAAAGAGAGAATTATTGAACTGGATAACAACTCTGAGGAAATCATCTATAGTGTAGCCTAGTGAGATAGATAGAAAGTATTTAAGAGAAGTTTAACTATGTGAAAGATCTCTAAAATCTCTAACATATGTCTAATATACAATGCAGAAAATAGGTGAATTACGAGAAATAATAGTTGACAATTTTCAGAACTGAATAAAGATTTGAGCACTCAGAAAAAGTACAGAGTCGTGAGAAAGATAAATAAAAATAAATTCATAGTTAGATACAGTCTATTCATTTATTCAGCAAAAGAAAAAATTTTTTTAATACCTATTATGTGCCCGGTATTGTTCTGGACAGTGAAGATTGAACTTATATTGTAGTGTGTGAGTCAGGAAGAGAGAAAATAAACAAATAAATAATATATTAGGTAGTTATGGATGATAAGAAAATAAAGCAGAAAACAGAGAGTAGAGAATACTGGGAGCAGGGCGGGTAGGTAAATGTTCTTGTGTCCCATTTTATATGGATAAGCATGAGGAGACCTGGCCCAGACCTGTGCTCTGACAAAGACTCATTTGAACAGAGAGACCTGGAAGGAGTGGGCCATGTGAATATATGTATGCAAATAGCAACTGAAGAAGTGGAAAGATGTTTTGCACAATCAAGGAACAGCAATGGTCTGGTGTAGCTGGACTGGAGTGCAGTGCCAGCTTTCAAGGAGAAGATTGAAAATATGAACTATGTTAATATTGAGAAGTTTTGTTCCTCAAAAGGTGTCATTTGGTGAATGAAA
This sequence comes from Herpailurus yagouaroundi, assembly GCF_014898765.1. Classification (NCBI taxonomy): domain Eukaryota; kingdom Metazoa; phylum Chordata; class Mammalia; order Carnivora; family Felidae; genus Herpailurus; species Herpailurus yagouaroundi. The sequence continues at coordinate 29,672,662 of NW_024412407.1, forward strand.
AGGCAAGGTGTGGTATGGAGAATATATATATTTGCAACATATATATATTCAATATATTAATGTCTACAATATATAAAAATAACACAGTAATAAGAAAAATATAGAAAAATTGGCAAAATATTTTAATAAGACTTTAAAAAGTAAATATTCAAAGGGCTTATGAACATAAAAAAGATGCTCAACCTCATTAGACATTAGTGATATACAACTTAACACCACATTATGATGTCATATCACACCTAGAAGATGGCTAAAAAAATACAGTACTAAGAAATGACAAGGATATGGAGCAACTGGAGTGTTCATACATTGCTGGTGGGAGTGTAAATTAGTAAAACCACTTTGCAAAATTGGGAGCATTTAATGAAATTGAACATAATCATATTTCGTGACCCCATAATTCCAATTGTAGCTATATACCCTAGTAAAATGTTGCCTTAGTTCATTTAGGCTGCAGAACAAAATACCACAGTTTATAAACAACAGAAATTCATTTCTCACCATCCAGAGCCTGCACGTTTGAGATTGGGGTGCCAGCAGGCTTGGGTGAGGGCCATTTCTGAGTCTCAAATTTCTTGTTGTATCTTCACATAGTGGAAGGGACAAGGGAGTTTTGTGGGGTCTCTTTTTCTTTTTCTTTTTCTTTTTCTTTTTCTTTTTCTTTTGTAATGTTTATTTATTTATTTTTGAGAGAGAGAGAGAGAGAGAGAGAGAGAGAGAGAGAACAAAAGTGGGGGAAGGTAAGAGCTAAAGAGGGAGACAGAGAATCCCATGTAGGTTCTGCACTGTCACTATAGAGCCCAACACTGAGTGATCATGACCTGAGCTGAAATAAAGAGTTGGTCATTTAACTGACTAAGTCATCCAGGTGCCCTGGTGGGGTCTCCTTTATAGGAGCACTAATCTCATCCATGAGAGCTCCACCTTTATGACTTAAGCACCTTCCAAAGTCCCCCTCCTAATACTATCACAGTGAATATTAAAATTTCCATACATAAATTTGGGGGAATATTAACATTGAAACCATAACAAATGTGTACATTTGACTACTGTACAATATGTACAAGAATGTTCATTGTTGTATCACTATTTGTAATAGCCAAAAACTTAAGACTAAACAAAATATAGTAGAATAGATACATACTTATGGTATATCCTTACAACAGAATGCTATATAGCAATGGAAATGACTGAACTACTGCTACATGAAATAACATGGATGAAACTCATAACCACAGTATTGAATAATTTTGGCTAAGCCAGATAGAGGCATACCTTGGAGATGTTGCAGATTTGGTTCCCGGCTACTGCAATAAGGCAAATATTGCAGTAAATGGAGTCAAATGAATGTTTTGGTCCCTCATAAAAGTAATGTTTACACTATACTATAGTCTATTAAGTGTACAATAGCATTATGTCTAAAAATAACCAATCCACTTACCTTACTTAAAAAGATACTTGAGGTGCCTGGGTGGCTTAGTTGATTGAGTGTCTGGCTTTTGGTTTTGGGTCAGATCATGACCCTAAGGGTGTGGGATCAAGCCCCTGCATTGGGCTCTGTGCTGAGTGTGGAGCCTGTAAAAAATTCTCTCTCTCTCTCTCTCTCTCTCTCTCTCTCTCTCTCTCTCCCCCCCCTGCCCCTCTTCCCTGCTGGCACTCTCTCTCTTTCTCTCTCTCTCTAAGAAGAAAAAAAAACTTGATTGCTAAAAATCCACCCATCATCTGAGCTTTCAGGAAATCATAGTCACAGACCACAGATCACTATAACAAATGAAATAATAATGAAAGAGTTCAAAATATTTTGGAAATTTTCAAAATGTGCCAGAGAGACCTGAAGTGAGCACATGCTGTTGGAGAAATGGTACTGATAGACTTGTTCCATGAAGGGTTGCCTTATCTGTGAAGCACAATAAAGTGAAGTACAAGAAAACAAGGTGTCTCTGTATAAAAGAACACATATGGCATGATTTGTTAATATAAAATTATTTTTTCAAGTTTATTTATTTTGAGACAGAGAGAGAGAGAGAGAGAGAGAGAGAGAGAGAGAGGGAGAGAAGTGGACAGAAGATCCTATTTGAACTCTGCACTGACAGCCGAGAGCCCAGTGTGGGATTCAAACTCACAAACCATGAAATCATGATTTGAGCTGAAGTGAGATGCTTAACTGACTATAGTCTACCAATCTAAACATTTAGAACTAAATTCAGAAATAAGCAGGCCAGTAGCTAGTACAATAGACACTACATAGACTATATCCCTAACTATGTGTGGTTCAGCAAAAAATTCTATTGTTTCATTTACTGACAAGATCCATGAAAATAGAGCTATATTATAAGTCCTGGATCTCATCTGTTTATATCCCAATAAAAAATGGAAAGCTTTTCATTTCCCTTACTTTTTTTTTAATTTATTTTTTTAATTTACATCCAAGTTAGCATAAAGTGCAACAATGATTTCAGGAGTATATTTCTTAATGCCCCTTACCCATTTAGCCCATCCCCCCTCCCATAGCCCCTCCAGTAACCCTCTGTTTGTTCTCCATATTTAAGAATCTCTTATGTTTTGTACCCCTCCCTATTTTTATATTATTTTTGCTTCCCTTCCCTTATGAGTGAAGTCATATGATGTTTGTCTTTCTCTGACTAATTTCGCTTAGCATAATACCCTCTAGTTCCATCCATGTAGTTGCAAAAGGCAAGATTTCATTCTCTCTGATTGCCCAGTAATACTCCATTGTGTGTGTGTGTGTGTGTGTGTGTGTGTGTGTGTATACGTATATATTTATGTATATATATACATATACATGTATATATTATATACATGTATATATATACATGTATTATATATAATTATATGTATTTATATATTTATATATGTATATATATACATATATATTTATATATATGTGTGTGTATATATATGTATATATATATATATATATATATATATATATACATATATATCACACTTTCTGTATCCATTCATCCATCGATGGACATTTGGGCACTTTCCATACTTTGACTATTGTTGATAATGCTGCTATAAACATTGGGGTGCATGTGCTCCTTTGAAACAGTATACCTGTATCTTTTGGATAAATACCTAGTAGTGCAATTGCTGGGTCATAGGGTAGTCCTATTTTTAATTTTTTGAGGAACCTCCATACTGTTTTCTAGAGTGGCTACACTAGCTTGCATTCCACCAGCAATGCAAAAGAGATCCTCTTTCTCCACATCCTTGCCAACATTTATTGTTGCCTGAGTTGTTAATGTTAGCCATTCTGACAGGTGTGAGGTAGTATCTCATTGTGGTTTTGATTTGTATTTCCCTGATGATGAGTGATGTGGAGCATTTTTTCATGCGTTGGTTGGCCATCTGGATATCTTCTTTGGAGAAGTGTCTATTCATGTCTTTTGCCCATTTCTTCACTGGATTATTTGTTTTTTGGGTGTTGAGTTTGATAAGTTCTTTATAGATTTTTGGATACTAACCCTTTATCTGATATGTCGTTTGCAAATATCTTCTCCCATTCTGTCGGTTGCCTTTTTATTTTGCTGATTGTTTCCTTCGCCGTGCAGAAGCATTTTATTTTGAGGAGGTCCCAACAGTTCATTTTTGTTTTTGTTTTCCTTGCCTCCGGAGACATGTTGAGTAATAAATTGCTGTGGCCAGGGTCAAAGAGGTTTTTGCCTGCTTTCTCCTCGAGGATTTTGATGGCTTCCTGTCTTACATTTAGGGCTTTCATCCATTTCGAGTTTATTTTTGTGTCTCATATTCTTTCTGCTATAAAGGATTACCACCTAGCTACAGCAAAAAAAGCAACTTACATTTTGTTCAGTTTGAAAATTTAGGTTCCCCTAATTCCAAAACTTGTTTTTTATCATTGAAAAAAATTTTTTCTTAATCTTGCTATCAGGTCATCTGAAATAAGTTATCTTATTTCAGGGGAAATAAGAATGTTTGATATATAAATTTAGAGGATTCATTTTGAGAGGTTTTTTTTTTGGTTTTGTTTTGTTTTTTGTTTTTGACAGTGGAGATTCTTTGACCGGAGGGAAAATTACTTTTTTCTCTATTTCCCTTCCTATGGTATATATGCATGAGTGGCTTGTTGGCAAAACACACTGTTCAATGTGGGGATAGGAGATCAAGAGTGAGATTTTAACTTTGGTAGCCTTTTTCTTTCGAACAATTTAAGTTGTTTTTCTTCATAAAGGATCAGAAAAAATTTTTATAAGACTATAAATGACTTAATACAGAGCTGAAAACCAAGGAAATCCTGAGGCCAAAGCCTGGATACTCACATCAGTGGTGGAGCAGTTAGGGAGAATCTAGGATTTGAATGATGCTAATTATTTTGGGAATTGTCAGAAATTTTGGGACCCTTTGATCAGACATCTTCTCTTAATTTCAAAAGACAGTGACTTTACTTCATAAAAAAGTTAATAATAATCCCACATATAGTTACATACTTAAAAATGCTACAAAAAATCATCTGGGCAATAAGAGCATGTACTTCAATTTGTATTTACTTTACTCTTTCCCCAAATATTCCTACTTGTTTCAGGGGGGAGGTGAGGTAGAAATGATGAGAGGGGAATATGTGTTTAACCTTGTTAGGTGTCTTGTTTTATTCTTTGCTTTTCTGCAACCCATGATCTGCAGGCTGAAGTTTTCAGCATCCATGAAAGAAAAGATAGGCTTCGCAGTAATATGACTGGAATACAAAACGAGGAAGTGTGCTGGAATTCACCTTAATTTGGTTTATAGTAACTGGACACTTGCTCACAAAGCAGCTGGTTTTATTTGTAACCTTTTAATAAGTGCACCTACAAGAGCAACAGAGAAATATTGCTCTTCCTTGAGTCTTATCATCTTTAGTCTATGTCTTCATGATGATAGTCGATGTCTAGTTATTTGAGTTCATCTGAGTACAGTGCTTATCAGTTCCAGACCATTAATTCAATTCCCAAGTGGGTCAGTTGGCTTTGTTCAGTTCTACGGCTACAGGTTAACTCTGAACTGTCATCTCATAAATGGGTGCTATTGATCACAGAAGACAGAACCAGGGATTGTGAATGAATAAGGGCAAATCCATCACCACTGCCAGAATGGAACTCAAAACACAGACCCACTGTGGCAAACTAGTTTCATTTTCTGTGTTACAAAGGAAAATAATTGACTTCTATTTATGTTGGCATTTAAGGTCTATACAGCACCTTGAAATTAGCCCATTTATCCTCACAACATCTCATGGAGGTAGATACTTTATATCATTTATACTTAGGAGCAAATGAGGCTCAATGAGGTTAATTGTGGCAGAGGGGAAGGATGATACGTTTTGGACTCAGATAATGTTGAATTTGAAATCTAGCTTTGATAATATATACCAGTGTGAAGTCGGAAAAATTACTTAGCTAATTTTTTAATTTAGTTAATAAAATAAGATTAAAAGTATTTGCCTTACATTGTAAAGATTAAAAGAAATGATGCATGCAAATCATTTAACATTAAACATAAAATATTTTTATGAAATGATCTGCTTGAGGTCACACAATTGGTGGCAGACTTGGACTTGCACATGAGTCCTCTGTCTGTAAGTTGAGCAGCCTCCCCTCTACTGACAGCTGATACTATATCAATTGAAGGAGACCAACAGAAAGTCACCATCACTGTATTCATGCAGGTGGAGTGCCTACGTTCCCCCCAAAATGTTCTTCATGTCTTCCTGGGCGGATAGCTGTTCAACTACAGACTGTGTTTCCCAGTCCAATGACTAAGTCCTCACCAAGAGCTTGGGGGAGGAAGTGGTGTGAGCCATTTCTGCCCCATTTGCCGATAAGGAGATTGTTTGGCTTGAACCTCTACTGTTTACCTTCCTAAGAGCTGGAAAGTAAGTAAGTCAGTGACCCCACTTTGACCAAACAGTCAAAGGCAAGACCCTAAGCATCAAGTTTGTAAAATACTTCTTGGTTGTAAGCTGATAGTGTGGATGAAAAAGGGAAGGAAATTGGGATCTTTAATGATTAGGTGGAGCCAGCTACTCTGCCTATTTGGGTTGCTCATGTTTAGAACTGTTAAGTGAAAAAGAAATGCATTTCTGTCTTATTTACACTGCTTGTATTTGGGGGAGGGGGGCGGCAGGGAGGTGCTCTTGCTTCAGGAGCTTAATCTTTAAAGCCACATAGGAAGCTTTTAAAAGTATTAATATTCAAGCCCTATCACAATTTAAAAATGTAACTTTTAAGGCTCAAGAATTCATGTTAGTAAACTGAACTGATGTATGACTAGACTGGAAAACCACCAACCTCCATAACAAAGATCTCTTTCTCTGGGAGCCTTCACTTTTTATATAACAAGAATAATTACAAGGAAAGAAGGGGAAAACTAGAGAGAAGAATAAAGCAAGTGAACAGAGAGAAGCTGATAGAAGATTGAAGTTACTTATTTTTCTGGTGGTGTTCATCTTTTTGAATCCAGTCTCATTTGAAGGTTGACTTAGCATGCCTGCTCTTGAGACACTTGCATATCCTTAAAACTGTGAAGAGATAAAATATTTATTATTTACAATTTTCCCTACCTTCCAAGGATGTGGGCATCTTGCCACACAGGGAAGCACACGAGACTGGGGAGCTAGAGACCTCACTTGTTCTGCATTAAGAAAAAAAAGGACTCAGGTCTCAGTTCTAGAGCTTAGTTGAACATGCTGGACTTGGAGAAGAGAGACAAATGATGAATTGAGAGAGAACATTTGGGGAAATGATAGAAGTTCAGCCACCTTGTATGGAATATAAGCCCTTCTGACATGTCCCCACAAAACATTCAATAACAGGTCTTTTTGTGTGTAACTAGTATGTTGAAGAGCTGGGTATATGCCTGGGTACTTAGAATGTTTCAAGGTACTAAGTTCAGCTTCCAGGTTGGTGTGAAGTGAGATGAGCAGTTTGTCCATAGGATCTAGCCAATACTGCTTTGGTTTCTGAATTAGCAACCAAAAAGCACCAATTAGGACTATACAATCCTACCCACAGATGCAAACTTAGCCTTTTAGTATAATCCTCATGCTCACTTCTATATACCTACCAATTCTAATTTTGACACCTATTTCTGTGTTTTTTAACAATAGCTATTGTATATTTATCCCCTCCACACCTGATATTTATACTTTAGATAACAAATGGAGTTTAGGAAGAGAGAACTGATGCCAGCATTTTCAACTGGGTATAGTAGTCATCTTTATCTTCCTGTTTTAGACTGCTACTTATATTATGATGAACAGCCTCATTTCACTTTGCGACAGCTGCATTTTATTGATGTAGCTTGTTATGTTTGTCAAAAGCCCATAGGTTACAAGTTGGTTTGAGTGCAAAGTGTTCTGATTAATGATCATCTTCAAAATGACAAGTGATAAAGCACTTGAGGATTCAGTGGATGACGAGACAACCTTGTACTATTATTGGAGGTTCTTGAATTTCTAGTTACTGTAAAAATATCTTTTTAAAGGTGGGCTAACACCCACATCCTCCAGGAGATTATAATCTGGGATAAACACCTCCATCTCTTGTCAAAAAGCTATTGCCAAGTATAATTACACCTCAATCAGTTAAAGACTGTGTACATGGTATTTGAAAACTGTAGGAGACTTTATACTGTAACACATCATTGTTTTTATCTTTTCCATGTAGGCTATAAGCTAATAAAATACAGGATTTCCTTTTATCCTCAAAAGATGGTGTATTCAGAATTCCAGGAATATCCCAGAAGTATTCATAATGAAGGCTATGCCAGAAGAGTTGATTCATTTGTGAACTGTTTTGTTGTTGTTGTTTTGTTTGGCTTCATTTTTATAACTTTTCAGAATAGGACAGTAATTGCTTCTACTGCTATAGCATTTCCTCAGGACACCCATCTAGGATGTATTTCAGATGAAGTAGAGTCTCTTGTTGGCAAGTCCCTTTCATTTCGCTCTGTTATTAAGAATCTTTTACTTCAAACTATTTCTTAGAATTTACATCTGGAATAGGAAAATAGAGGATTCTAAATATGTCTTGGAAAATTAATATTATAGTGAGTTTTCTTGCCATCTAGGGGATTGAAACTTAGCTGCAGATTCCCTTTAAGTGGCCTCTGTGGATGCAGAGCAGGATTCAGTTAGTGGGTAAGAGGAAGAGGGTATTGAAAACAAGGGAATGCTAGTGATGGCAATCAGCAGGCATTAAACAGTTCATGTTTTTAAAAATGAGCTCTGAATCAGAAGTCCTAATCACTCGGTCACCTGCTGGGCTCATTTGCCCTTCAGAAATAAGGACATCTCAAAGTGTAGAACATTTTAATAGAATAGCACCAGACAAGCTAGTTATATAGAATTTTATTTGACAGGCTGGAGCTTGTTTCCAATATTCTTTTTTCTGAATTACATGAAAAACTATATTCTAGGGCACATCGTGGAAGGATAAATTGGAGATGATAGAAAAATAAAACAAACTTTTTCTCCATTTCTTTACCCAGATTATCTTGCTGTGACTCTGACTACTAGATCCCATGATAAGGCAATTAAATGGTAGTTCACTGAATAGGGTTACTCTAATGACAGGCTGGAAGAAGAAAATAACACAAATAGACATACTGTTTGAGCATATAATTCAGTAAAATAAACCTGATAGAGGCATTATAGTGAAAATGGTAAGGGATTACACCCGATTATTATTTTTTCTTTGTAAAGTCTTTGTAAAGACCTTCATACAAATTGACCTCCCTATCTTGCCTTCTAAAAGAATAACAGCATTAACTTGGTTATTAATAATTTTTAATCTTTGTTGAAAATTTTAGAAACATTTACTATTTCTGATAAGAGGAAAAGAGTTCATGATCCTGCTGACTTTCAATCTATGTTCATGAATATATAAAGTTCTGCAAATTCTTACGTACACAATTTGACCTACAGTTCACAAAGCAAAGCAGGCTGAATTGATGAAAACCACTCTTCCATAATCTATTCTCTCTCTGATTGGGAACAGTATGTATCAGAATGATTTTTGAATAGTCCATTTGAGTCCCTGGGACCTCAAAATTCCCTCTAACCCTGTTTCTCTAGCTACACATTCGCAGTGGTATTTCCTCCATCCTTTTGAAGAGCATCATAAATCAGAAGATTCTCTACTTTATTTTCTAATTCTTACCGTAGTTCTATGTTAATAGTAGAAATTTAGGAAAGCTAAATAAAAATCTCATAATTCCATCTCCAGACACAGCCAATAACATCTTGGTTTCTTTTCTTTTTCCCTTCTTTCCCCCTCTCCTTCCTATTCTCTTTTCCTTCTTCCTACTTTCCTGTCAGATTAAATCAAATTGCAAATAATAATAATAATAAAGGCCGTACTCCATATAATGCATTAAGAAACTCCTCATTTGGAAGCAGAATCCCTAGACCATTTTGGTCCATCAGTTTTTCAGGTAAGCAATGGATATACACATACAAAGATATTTTCTCAATGTTTAGGATCCTGCTTATGAGCTACTTAGCTACTCCTCATATAGAGTCTTTTTGTAGAGCCTTATCTGTAACTTGTAACATAGGCATTAGAAACTGAACTGCTGTTAAGAGAGAAAGCGTATGGGGCACCTGGGTGGCGCAGTCGGTTAAGCGTCCGACTTCAGCCAGCTCACGATCTCGCGGTCTGTGAGTTCGAGCCCCGTGTCGGGCTCTGGGCTGATGGCTCAGGCCTGGAGCCTGTTTCCGATTCTGTGTCTCCCTCTCTCTCTGCCCCTCCCCCGTTCATGCTCTGTCTCTCTCTGTCCCAAAAATAAATAAACGTTGGAAAAAAAAAAAAAAAGAGAGAAAGCATCTTATCCTGGCATAGATGCCGCTCATGAAGAGCATCTGGGAGAAGATGGTGGGGATTATTTTTATTTTATTTTATTTTTTCATTTCCAGCCCAATATAGAGCCATACAAGGGGAATGGGCTATTTATGAGTAATAAAGTAGTAAAATACAGGTTCTTGAATCAAATACACTTCGCTATGTTGAGTGAGTCTACAGAAATGTCTCAAATTACCTGAGCTTCCATGTCCTCATCTATAAAATATAGATAATAATCATTCAACTTACAGGATTTTGTGAACATCTCTCTCTCTCTGTCTCTCTCTCTCTCTCTCTCTGTCTCTCTCATCTGCTTGGTTGTTACAATACTTTCCTCCAAATAAGCTGCTATATTCATTTTGATAGACGTTAGAGTGTTTTAGGTTGAGTTCCAGAGAAAGACTCTGAGATGTTTCTGAGCAGAAAGTTAACTGAGGCATGCTTTCTCACTCAGGACAACACCTAAAGTCAGGAATAGGCAGAGGGAAAAGCTGGCCTGTGATTAAATCTCAATAAAGGTCTCAGGTGATCCCATAGGCAGATCTGGAGCTGGGATGGCCATTCTGAGTTGTTCCAAACTGAAGGGGGGGCTGGGACCTTGTACCCTTGTCCTGAGTAGGCTCTAGATGAAGGCTTCCCCAGGGACGGAACATGCACTTGGATTAGGTGGCTCCTCTTGACTGAAAGTAATTCCCAGAGAGGGACCAGCTTTGAGGTGTCAGCAGCACACACTCTGGAAACTGAGGAAAAACCAGTGTCCCAGTCATGAAGGGCATAACTGAATCTTCTATTCTTCACACGTACGTTGCTTAGAAGCTCTTAAAGTCAAGTTCACCCCATTTAGGAACAGATCTTCCAGAGTGCTGATTTTTATCATTTCCTGGGAAACATACAAGACACAGCTTAGTGAGAAGGAACTGTACCCCTAACCACTGTTTCTGGTCTCAGGGTTGCAAATGATACTCCTCATTTCCCTCCTCTGCTACTCTGAGAAATGTGAGCCCCAGATCATCATGCTTTCCTAGGGATGTAGCTGTTGCTTTTGTCCATTTACTTTCCAAATGTGGCAGGGGAGTACCAAGAGACAGTCAGTGTCAAATATATTCTTCTTGTTTACATGTGTAAGAACAACTGCTTCCTACTGATACACAGGACCATTTATTGCCACCAATGTGGTGAGCCTTTTCCTTGGCTCTTGTAGTTTTGTGGATGAATCCTACAATGACTGTGTAATAGCCAAAGCATAACTGTGCTTTCTGGTGGAAGCATTCACCCTCTTGGAACCAGAACCTCTACAGTGGCAGAGTCCAGATATGTACAGGTGGAAAATATAAATTCTCCAAGTTGTCTGAGAGTGTGGTAAGTACGGTCACTCTAACTGTTGCTCTTGGTTTTTAGTTTCATGTAATTTATTCAATAGGGGCTCAAAACCATGCAATAGTCATTACTTTTGGGCATCAGTGATGGTGCCCTATCCTCACAGGCATCTTCAAGGTGATGCTTCATCTGTGTTATCAAAAGATTGTTGTCTTGCAACCTGGTAGCTTCTGGTGGTATGAAATGGGACCAATGGATTCCATGGACATGTATGTGATCACCGCTACACCTACTTTATTATAAAACATGTCCCTTAGTCCAATGCAATGTTAAGAGGAATTCCCATGTCAGTGGATCAAATATTCTTTTTTTTTTTATTATTTTTTTATTTAAAAAACATTTTTTTTTCAACATTCATTTATTTTTTTGCGACAGAGAGAGACAGAGCATGAACAGGGGAGGGGCAGAGAGAGAGGGAGACACAGAATCGGAAACAGGCTCCAGGCTCTGAGCCATCAGCCCAGAGCCTGACGCGGGGCTCGAACTCACGGACCGCGAGATCGTGACCTGGCTGAAGTCGGACACTTAACCGACTGCGCCACCCAGGCGCCCCCAAATATTCTTTTAATACTTGTAGAATGGTACTGGCCAATGCCTGGAAAGCAAGAAAGACATCTCATATTTGGGATATGTATTGATCTTGGTCAAGAAGACTTGCTGCCTGTTTCAGAATTAAAGGCATCCAATAAAATCAGATTGGTACCAAGTACTTGATTTGTTCTTCTCCAGAACCGGTGACATACTGGAGACTGCCCCCAGGCAAAGCAAAGCAGCTTCCTTCATCCAAAGGTCCATTTTGGATGATATGATGCTTTGTTCCTGACAAGTGGAGGAATGAATGTCTCAGTCCTAAAAGGCTTTCTGGAATAGCATACTGCTGCATCCACTCCATGTAGAAAATAAATCTAGTTGGCTTAACTTAAAAAAAAAAAAAAAAAAAGAAGAAAGGGAAATATATTGGAAGACTTTTGGATCTGGGGGTAACTCATGAAATCCAAACATGTGTTAACCATCTAAAAAAGGCAGAAATCAGCCTGGTTCTAGGGACTTAAGATGAAAGTATTGCTGTCAATTTGATTTAGCTCCAATAACTCCTAATCTGAGTTTGAATATCCTGCTCTCAAATTTCAAATTCCTAGAATAGTAAAGATGACTGGCCTAGTTTAGACCAGGTGTCCTTCCTCAATCATTAATATGAACAGTGAGGTGGAATAATGTTTCAGAGGTATGGCCTCCAAGAACCCAACCCAGGGAGGCCATATTGAGATGAGACAAGTCACTCTGAATCTAGCAGCTAGCCTAGTAACGATTTAGTCATTTTTACTTGTTTTTTTTTCATAATGATACTAGTTTTTCAACTTTTTGCAACCGTATTTTTTTCGGAACCAAAATTTATTGTATAGCCCAATCATACATATTATATATGTATATCTTAAATGATATTATTGAATCTATATAAAGCAAAGGTACTCAGTCAGTCCCACATGAATTGGAATTCAGGAAGTATTCCCTGTAGTCAGGAGTTATTTCTAACTAGATCATTAGAAGTATCTCTATCTTTACTGTTAGTAATGTTGAAAAACATGTACACCAAGGGGATAGTAAAGTATATTATACAACAAAATTCACCTTTAAAAAAAACTTTTAAAATGTTTATTTATCTTTGAGAGAGAGAGGGAGAGAGAGAGAGAGAGCAAGTGAGTATGGGTGGGTCAGAGAGAGAGGGAGACACAGAATCCAAAGCATGTTCCAGGCTCTGAGCTGTCAGCACAGAGCCCAATGTGGGTCTCGAACTCACAAACCATGAGATCATGACCTGAGCTTAAGTCAGATGCCTAACTGACAGCCACCCAGACACCCCAAGAAAGCTTTTTAAAAATTATTCTTGAAAATGCCAAGGGAAATGTAGTCATATGCTACAAAAGTTTCTTTAGATTTTTTTTTCGACATCTCTCCAGTGGTAGATTGATTACACTGACAGTGCCATTATTTTGATTCCTTCCCTTTCTCCATACCTATAGTAGTTTGTTACATTATGGGCTCCAATAAACATAGCTCCCTGTATCCAAGCCTTGTGTAATCTTCTCCTGTGCTGACTCTGGACTTGGCTCTGTGGTTTTCTTTGACTATGGGACTTGTTTTTGTTAATGAGACATTAGCAATCATGACACAAAGCACTTATTCATTGGGCTTGCTCTCTATTGCTTTTATAACCTAGCCACCATCAGAAACCTGATTTAGCCTACTGCTGACACATAGCCCAATGCCAACATCAACTGTCAGACATGGGTGTAAGGACATCTTAGATGATTCAGTCTCAGCTAAATGGTTGATTAATCCCAGGAAATATCTGCAGAAGAATAGCTCCAAATAGTGAGCAAAGTCAATGATAATTGTTTCAGGTTACTAAGTCCCAGAGTGGTTTCTAATAGAGTGATAAACAACTGACGCAACACCCTATACCTTATGACATTGCATTTTCTCTTACTAAAGAGGCAGAGTTCATTTCACCATCTGTTGATTCTGAGTTTTGTCATAGGACTTGCTTTGGACAATGGGATATGTATTAGCAGATACGATGCAAGTAGAGGCTTGAAAAGCCTGTGTATGGTTTTGCTTTCTCTCTTGTTCCTCTGCTTTTGTCATGAGCAAGCCTAGCTTGCTGAAGAAGAGACCCAGTTCAAAATTGCTCAGTTACAACTGAGGCTATTCAGTATTACGTGACTTGCAGCTGATTGCCAGACATGTGAATGAGCTCAGCTAAGGCCAGAATTGCCTGCCTAAATTGAGGGCTCAGACTTGTAACTAAATAAATGTCTATTGTTTTAAGCTATGAGTTTTGGATAATTTGTTTTGCAGCATTATTGTGAATAGATAACTAGTGCATCTCCCTTGCCTAAATATTATGCATTCACACCAGCTGCTAAAACATTGTCTCATCTATCCAAATCTTTCCACATGGTCCTCTTACCACTCTATTTTCTCAGTGTATATTTCAGCCTCGTATCTCAAGCCCATCTTGGTGACTCAGGTCTGAATTCTATTTTGTGGTTCAGCTCCCAAAGGGTCTCTAGCATCACTTCAGACCTGATGAGCTTCATAACTCTGAGAGTCATGCAGTTCTCACTTTCATTCTAGAGTTTTGAATAGCTGGTGGATAAAAATCACATTTATTAGGACTGACCCAATCAATTCTGATGCTCAAAGCTTAGCTTTACTGTTCTTGGAGAACTAGCTTACTATAGCAGTCCCTCTACTAGCAACATAGAAATGGAACATTTCTCCCCATTTTGATATTTGGTTATGATTTTCACATACACATGCTTGCTACTTTTCAGTCTGCTATATAAGCTTTCTAGGGGAAGGAAACAATCTACTAGGGACATGGTGAATCTGGTGTTTTGAATGCCTTATATAAACTCAAATGGTGGGTCTGGTACACTCTCACTTAATCCTCCAGCCTTATCAATTGCCAATACCTGCTGCCCTGTATTTTCAGTGCTGTGTGCTAATCATTACTCAAACGACTCCTGTTGAGATAGTGCAGTATGGATATTTTTCTTATAATGTCAGTGCAACCTGTATCAGTCTATAGGCTACTTAGACCAATTGAAAGACCCACAGCAGCCACCAAGCCTCCAGGGGATCTAGTTAGTTAAACAGAAGTATGAATTTGAACTAGTCCAAGCATGTCTGATTGATCTCCTTGCAAAAAATGGTTCTAATTGCTAAAATATAATGGACAAGCATTGAAACTGGGTTAAAAACAAATATGGACTGCGTAACTTTAAGAGTAAATTTTCTATAGTTTCTCATTTTAGTAAATTCATATAATGCTATATGATTCTGGTTTCCACTTAGAACATCTATTCTTGAACCACGTTTTCTTCTTAAACTACATTTATATTGAAAAAAAATAACATGTAATGTTACCAAAAAGGAACAATTATTCTTTGCTGCTTTGCATTTTATCTTTTATTTTAAACAGTTCTAAACTCAGCATGATCTTGTCAGTGCCCCTCTGATTTACCGGTGTTATTCCAAGAAGCACTATGACTCAGGTCTGGTTCAATGCCAGCCCTTTATGTGCTTTTCAGCAGACTGGTAGGCATGATGAAAATGAGTTAAGAAAAACAGGATTTTGAATTGATCACGCACTGCCTGTGTGGCTTCAGTAACCTAGGGAACTTCTCAATTTCTTTATCTCTAAAATGGGATTAATAAAAAGGTAGGAATACTACTATAATAATAATGTACAATAATGGTGTTTTTATGAGAATTAAATCAGATCATATCTGTAAAGCACTTAGCACCATGAGTAGCATATGATAACTATTCTATAAATGTTAATTATAATTATTAAAAGGAGGTATGAAATATCTATTGTTTTAGCCATAGTTCATAGCTTAGTAGATGATGAACATGACCAAAGGAAATATTTAATCCAGTTGACATAACAGGTTCTCAATTAATTCATTTCTTTAATAAGTGTTTATTGTGTACCTACAATATATCAGGAACACTATGTGAATCTTGCCCCAGTAGAGCATATATTTGTAAGTATGGATAGCTAGTACACATATAACTACCCAACTAATTAATTAAAACATTACCATTGAAGTGAGTACTCCAAGATGTCATGTGGCTACGAGGATGGACAGCAGGGATCCTTACTTGGGGGGACAGGGGTACAAGAACTATATCAAGGAAGTGACATTTGCCTTAAGACTTGAAGTTGAACAGAAGTTAGCTTGGTAAAAGAGAGAAAGCAGGGTAGGGGAGAAAGTACTCTGTTGAGAAAAGAGCATCTAGTGCTTTAGAATCTAGGAACAGACTGGTCTACCCTGAGTCTGGAGAATGGGGATAAAAATGGCACTAATGATATTACTGAGATAAGCAGGGGCCAAATCACGAGGGCCTTTCTGGCCATACTTGAAATTTTGAATTTTAGGGGCGCCTGGGTGGCGCAGTCGGTTAAGCGTCCGACTTCAGCCAGGTCACGATCTCGCGGTCCGTGAGTTCGAGCCCCGCGTCGGGCTCTGGGCTGATGGCTCGGAGCCTGGAGCCTGTTTCCGATTCTGTGTCTCCCTCTCTCTCTGCCCCTCCCCCGTTCATGCTCTGTCTCTCTCTGTCCCAAAAATAAATAAAAAACGTTGAAAAAAAATTAAAAAAAAAAAAAGAAATTTTGAATTTTATTCTAAAAGCAATGAGAAGCCGCAGAAACATTTTTGTTTTGTTTTTGAGTTGAAATTTGCATCACATAAAATGAACCATTTTAACACATACAATTCAGTGTCATTTAGTACATCCACAGTATTGTGCAACTATTACCTCTATCTAGTTTCAAAATACTACATTACAACCAGAGGAGACCCCAAAACCCTTTAATACGCTCTTCTCATTCTGCCCTGGCTTCAGTCCCTGGTAACTACTAATCTGCTTTCAGTCTCTATGGATTTGCCTGTTCTGGGTATTTCATATAACTGGATTCATGTGATATGTAATCTTTTGTGTCTGGCTTTTTCCTTTAGCACAGTCTTTCGAGGTTCATCCATGCTGCAGCATGTATCAGTACACAGCCCCCTGACCTAATGGTGGTCCGACAATGATTTTTCAAGTTTACGGTGGCACAAAGCGATATGCGATATGCATTCAGTAGAAGCTGTACTATTGAATTTGGATCTTTTCCTAGGCTGGCAATATGCAGTGTAATACTCTCTTGTGAGGCTGGGCAGTGGCAGCGAACCACAGCATCAGCCATGCGATCATGGAGGCTAACAACTGGTACGCTTACAACTATTCTACACCCATACAGGCATTCTGGTTTTCACTTTCAGTACAGTATTCAATAAATTACATGCCTTCAATACTTTATTAATAAATAGGCTTTGTGTTAGATGATTTTGCCCAATCGTAGGCTACTGCCAGTATTCTGAGCATGTTTAAGTAGTGCTAGGCTAAGCCATGGTGCTCTGTAGGTTAGGTGTGTTAAATACATTTTTGACCTATGATATTTTCAACTTATGATGGGTTTATCAGGACATAACTCCACTATAAGTTGATGAAGATCTGTACTTCAATCCTTTCTGTGACTAATATTCCATTGTATGAGTATGTCACATTTATTTATCCATTTATCCATTGATAGATTTAACATTCATGTTAAGAATCCTTTTGTTAAAGTTCCAAGGCCACATAGACAGTTAATTCCTGTGAGAGAAGGGAACAGAGGAGCTTCCTGTCCATTCAAAATTACAGGAAATAAATATGACAATTGCAGTAGAAGGTATAATAAGGTTTTGAAACAACATTTGAAAAATTTTCACATTTGAATAATCTTATTTTTAATGGACTCAATTATTTCTTCTTGTCTACTGAAAATAACTCATGCCTCACTCATTTATGGGTTTTGTTCAAAATATAATTTAGATACTGAAGGTATGGTAGTCAGACATTTTTATTTGTAAGAGGAGTATGCATTCATATTGTTTTGAAGAATTCTCTCAAAAATTTATATAAATACTTCATTGTTTCAGAAAGTGGTTGTTATGAGTAAGATTTTAATAACCTAGATGAAGATGGTCACACTGTTTTTCTAAAAATTGGGTGAAATAATAATAAGATAGGCAGAAGGGGGGAACTTAGGCTGAGAGCTATGTGAAAGATCACCAAGAATTACTACAAAGCCATTCACCTAATATAGATAATTATTAATATGAATGGCCAAATCACTAATTTCAGGGGTACTTCCTTTCCCAAAGTTCAGAATATAATATATTCATATGCTACAGGTATAATTTAACATACCTGTTTTCTGATAAATATTTTTACCCCTGGGATACAACCAATTTGCTATTCATAAGAATTGGTAACTTAATTCTTTAAGATAGAAAGAACACATTATTAAAAGTAGTTATAATTATTCACTTTACAGACAATATTCTAGTATACTATCCTCAACAAACTGTAAGATCTATCTGATCATTAAAAGTATTGAAAGGAACTGTAAATTTAATGTATAAAGTATACTATAGTGTCCTGTAGATTTTTTTAAGGATCTTTTTTCAATTCTTGCCAACAAAGTATATTCATGGATAATGTTTAGTGACCCAGAAATAGCAAGATTATTTTATACCTATAGTTGGTATAACTTTCATTGTTTAACTGGACTATGAGATCTTAGAAAAGGATATTTTGTTTTGCCTAAAGGATGAGATGAGTACTAAGTGCCATGTAATAACAGTTTTCTACTGATTGCCCGGTATTGTCTTCGCTGCCTTATCTCTTACGATTGACCTTCATCTGGCAGTGGCTACTTAGGCTACTTCCCTTACAAGTGGTCTGAGGGATCAGTAAAGAAACACTTAAATTCACCTAGGGAGCAGCTTTTTAAAGAAGTCCTTTTGTAATTCAAGTAGTTACCCCCTAATGTTTTTTTATAAGAGCTTTTCAGAGGGAAGCTTGCTGTTGCACTGTACAGTGTCCCATGGGTTAGAGTACTTTGTCCAGGGGCTCCTGGGTGGCTCAGTCCCTTGGGCTTCTGACTTTGGCTTAGGTCATGATCTCACGGTTTGTGAGTTCGACGTTGGGCTCTGTGCTGACAGCTCAGAGCCTGGAGCCTACTTCAGATTCTGTGTCTCCCTCTCTCTCTCTCTGCCCCTCCTTCACTTATTCTCTCTCTGTCAAAAAAAAAAAAAAAAAAGAGTACTTTCTCCAAAAGATAATATGAACACATGTTTTAAAGTATATTACATGGTTTGAAGTAATAAGTATATAGAGGAAAAATATTAAGTCCAAAGACATAAATACAGGGACTTCAATAATATTGAACAATTTCTAGTGAGAATTAATATCTAAAGGGCACATAGCATGTCAATGTAACAAGAAGAAGAACAAGTCTGTCAGGGGGAGGGGGAAGAATCAAACCGACGTAACGAGAAAAAAGAGCAAGAGTGAGTTGAATATTTTTAAAAATAAAAGCAAGAAGGTAGGGTTTTATAGAGTATTCTTGAGTATCTCTTTTTAAAAGCTCTGCCTCTCCTCTCCCAAGGGGTCTGCATCTTACACGGTCATATTAAATGTCAAGTGTTGCAACACACAGTGATGCCCTTTCCTTGCTCTCAACACCTATTTATGCTGAGCATAGAGAAGGCTTCCCTGATTGGAAATCATTGATGGAGAAGCTCAGCATGGTTTCTTCTCAACAGGCATAAGCAGTTGAAGACAAGTTGTATGCATCAAATTACAATCCCTAAAAGTTTCCAACAGAGGAGATATTATCTTCTATAATTTAGAAATATGTTTGGTCATGTGCTCAAATACAACATATATTTTGATCCTGAGCGATCAGACCAGTCTCCTTTAATTAATATTAAACATCAGGGGCACCTGGGTGGCTCAGTCGGTTAAACGTGGACTTAGGCTCAGGTCATGACCTCACGGTGGGTGGGTTCAAGCCCTGCCTCTTGTTGGGCTCTGTGCTGACAGTTGGGAGCCTGGAGCCTGCTTCAGATTCTGTGTCTCCCTCTCTCTCTGCACCCCCCCCCCCCAACTCATACCCTGTCTGCCTCTCTTTCTTCCTCTCAAAAATAAAATAAAACATTAAAAGAATAAAATATTAAACTTCATATGTAAAGCCACTGGATCAGATTCTTACAGGATCTAATGTCCTTTCCTGTTCTCATCTTTGGAGATTCCATCTTTTACTGTAACTTGGGAAGAACCAGGGCATCATAACATCTCATGACTGGGAGAGCCTTAGATCCTGCTTTGCGTTGCCTAAGTTAGTAACAGTACCGCCAGAACCTCCTGCCTCCCACCCACTATGATCTTTCTACAGCAGCACGGCTCCGTGTTTCAGAATACCTAATTTTGATACAGATATCCTCCAATGGAGACACTAGGCTGTCATTTATTTGTTATTTTCTTAATGGATGCAAGGATTTGAGTCCTTCTGGCTCTGCCTTTTACCAGCTGTGAAATTTAATCAAGTTACAAAGCTTCTCTGGGCTTCACTTTTTCATCTGTCAGATGATCAGGAAATTAGATTAATCTTTAAGGTCTCTTCAAACACCTAGATTTTGATTTTACGCTATGCTTTTCACTACATGTAACATCTGAGAAGAATGTATCAGACGTCTTCCTATCAGTTTGTGATGAAGAGATCAGTCTGCATAGCTCACAAAGCTGGTTAAAATCTCAAATACCAAAAAGATTTATAATGTGTGATTCCCCTTGGACAAAAACTCTAGATTTATATAGATTTTCAATATTTTTGTGGACAATTATGGAAACATATTCTTGACATTTGCTAACTTGTGACTGGTCTTTTCTCTCCCGTCCAGTGCCATTAGGATTCCTCCCCTTACCTGAGTGTCACAAAGCCCTTCTTACCCTTGTGACATTAAGATAATGGCAGGGGGCAAGTCTTGTAATCCCAATGCATTAAGGAATTGGGTTGAGGTGGTCTCCAGCCTCTAGTGTGTACACATTTTCCATCTCATTGTCTGACATCTATTTTTATCTGTGCTAGAATCTTATTTGAAGTTCATATTCTGTGGTCTCCCCCACCCCCAACACGTGCAGACACTTTCTGCAATGTTGAGAGCAATGTTGCACTTTAGCTCTATCTGACGCTGTAAATAATTAGACAAAAGGAGAAGGCATGAGCAACATTTTGGATGCTGTAAAGGAAGGGGTCTTCGAGTAAGTCATCAAGTTGTGATATTCAGTGAGGGCAGGGGCAGACAGAGGGGAGTGAAATTTTAGTGAAAGATAATGATGAAAAGTGATTCTCGAATCAGGTAAGTACCATCAAAGCATTTGTAGCACTAGTTGACATCCCCATTCCTATTTATTTAAGTTTTGTTTATTTAAATCATCTTTACACCCAACGTGGGGCTGGAAATCATGACCCCAACATCAAGAGTTACATATTCTTCTGACTGAGACAGCCAGGCATCCCTGAGGTCCCCATTTTTATACTTGAAGAATCAGGTTCAGGGAAGTTAAATAATTTGTCCAAGGTCACATAATTAGTACTTAGCAGCAGATTAGGTTTTAAATTCACGTCCATGTAATTTTACAAAACGTGATTTTCCTATCCCTTTCTCCAAATCCTTAGGTGCCAGAGGTATTTTAAATATCAGAATTTAGAAGGCAATACAGTACAAATGTTGTAGAAATTTTTACCTCGGTACCCGGGGTTCATTGTCTCACTGCTTCGAAGAATGAAGAGGTGGACACAAAATAAAATGAGCAGCAGGCAAAAGTTTATTAGAGTGTAAGATTAGAAAGGAAGAAGAGTAGGAAAGCTCTCTACAGAGAGGGGACATTCAAAAGTGAATGCCCACGACCATAGGCAGGTGTCCTTGTTTTCTAAGGTTCTGGTCAGCTCTCCCTCTTCACTTCCACCTTGTTCCTTCTCAGGTCCTACCCTTATTGGCTTGATAACTCTAGGTGCTGGGTTGTCCATTCCTGATTGGCTTGATTCCATTGTATGAGGGGTGGGCTATGGTTATCTCATTGCTTGTGGGTCATACGTTTTATGGTCTACTATTTATTTTTAGTTAGGTCTTTTGTCAAATTCCTGGGGGGATCTTGAAGGGGAGTAGGTGGTGTTTGTTACCTTCTTAGGAGGAACCCTTACACCTGAGGGGGGTTGCTGTGGTCAAACACTCCCCACATTCTTCCAAAATATGTGTTTTTCCCCGCCCAGGGACCTCAGGTCCTAATTTTTCTCCCTCTGCCTACTGAATCCTCTTTCCCTATCATACAAATAGGTATTATATGAACAGTCCCAGCAAGGGTCTGGAGCTCCCCGTAATCAAACATTCATATTTTGGCAAAGAAACATGAATATTCACCTAAACATGAATATTCAGTTCAGTTTTGATACCAAAAAACTATTGGGCTTTAGAACTGTCTGAATTTTAGGATGTGGGATTTAAGGATTGTGTGCTTGATTACCAGTCTGCCTGAGTCTACTGAGGGAGTTTTATGTAAGTCCTGGGTTTTCCGACTGAGGAAAGTGTGTCTCTATCCCAGGCCATGGGGTAGTCCTGTCAGAACTGTTGCAGAGTTACAGAGGCTGTGAGTCTCTCTGTGGGGGATGCAGGGTGCAGGGACTAAGGCCTGAGTAGCCAAAGCCCAGCGTCAGTGCCATGCATCACTCCATGCCAAGGGCAGCCTCTGATGGCCATGGGTTTCCTGCCCTTTGAATCTCCATGCTGAAAGTTTATAGAGTGAATCTTTTCAATGATATCACATATTCTATTCTATTTGGGAGGTCATTGAAAAATGTAGGACTTATTCTGTATAGATTCACATTGCAGCCAAATTCAATGAAGCATATCTAATTTGAAAGTGATGGATATCTACCATTAATGTACCAAAGCTGTCTTATGGTAAGGTTATTTGAAAATAGAGGGGGATTAGAAGTGAAAGTGATAGTGATTTTTTCCCCCTTGGGCCAGGCTACTAAGACTGGGAAAAGCTACTATGTACCTGAAATATTTTAAAAACTACTATATAATCATTATTTCCCACGTAGTATTTGAAGTATTACTAGTTGATGGCCTTTGTTGCTGTTATTGTTCCATAGCCCCTATTGGTGCTACATATTAACGTGGTATAAGCATTAATAATTTCTAAATTGTGATTGAATATAAAGTTAACGTTATGAGGTCATTAAGAATTCATGCCATGGCAGTAGTCTGAAATACATAGGTACATTATGTTGTACCCAAAATAAATTTGACCTTGGTGCTTCACACGCATTAATCACTTTCTTCTGGGCACAATAGCATAAGCCTAACTGGATATGAATAATGGATGAAAAATTTTAAATTAATTTTTAGCATTTTAGCCTTTGTATTAACACAAAGTGAAGTTAAATTAGGATTCTGGTTCTCTTTCTAGTGTTCCAGTTGCCAGATATCTTTAATTCACTAGGCTGAGAGGTTAAGATTAACTAGCATTAACTAAATAACTGCTACAATAAGGATGGAAAGTGTCCTATAGATGTATGGTTTTCCCCTTATCTCTGTAATCAGATTCATCTTGTTCAGACGAAGATAGAAACTCAGGATGCTAGATTCCAACAAACCACCAAGGATAAAGCAGTACATATATACAATGGTAGGAGACAGTGAATTTATGTAAAGAAGAAACATCAAAGACCTATCTGTTGATGGTGCTAATCTGATTACAAAGTTTAAAAATCAAATTAAGTTTTTTTCCCATTAATTGACTGAAAAATATATACACTAAGAGTTAGTACTACCCTCAGGCTGGATAAAGGTCTCTAACCTTAGAACTGGAAACTTAAAGACGCTGGTCTTTACCCACTATGTTCTATGTTCTAAGACTTAGGACATAATATGAACTTAATTTACTTTGATGCATTCAGGATGACCAGAGTAATTAAAAAAATGTTTTTAAAAATGTTTATTTATTTTTGAGAGACAGAGCACAGATGGGAGAGAAACAGAAAGAGAGGGAGACACAGAATCCAAAGCAAGCTCCAGGCTCTGAGCTGTCAGCACAGAGCCCGACGTGGGGCTTGAGCCCACAAACCGTGAGATCATGACCTGAGCTGAAGTTGGACGCTTAACTGACTGAACCACTCAGGTTCCCCCAGAGTAGTTTTGTTTAAAAAACGTAAACATTCTCAAATACAGAACCTAAAATATCTTAATATTCCATAATTACATCATTTACAATAATTTACCATCTACCTCAACATTGCAGAATGAGTAAGGAGGGATAAATCAATAAGTAAATGAAAATACAAGAACTATGTCAGTGTCTATGATTAAGATATAATACATCCGTATCTTTTGCATTTAGAGAAATAATGTTCAACAGCCAGTTCAGTTATTATTAGGATATTGCTTTTCCTATTAAAGAAAAGTTTGATTATGCAGAAATGTTCAAAGGATGTTTACACATAAATTATATTTTCCTTCCTGCTACCAAGCTATCTATTTTCAAATTATCCTTAAAGGCTCTTTTGGCTGCATCTCCATTCTTTATGGGGATTATTTCCATTAAAATAAAATCAGCATGAAATAAATCTTCAATCATACATAAGTGACTCAAGTTTGTATTTTGCATTAAAATTAGAGCCTAGAGCTAGCTAAGAATTGTTTTATAATTAGGTGATGTTTCAGTTTTCTCAGATACATATTCTCCTGAAAGAATGTGGGAGAATATTCCTTTAGGATGGTTTAGTGTCATGCTGGTAGTTGCTGTTCATATATGTCTAAACAGAAAAAAAAATACATATATATATATATATATATATGTATATATATATATATTTTTTAATCATTGTGAAATGAGGGTAGCATGTACCTCAGTGTTGTTTTCAGTTTGGGGCTACACACTCATGATTATTATAGTAATTCAACACAGTCAATTAAATATTGATATTTCCTAATGCAATTATTAAAAAAATAATAAAGAGTATAGGCCATGCTATGGCTTCTGGTGAACACACTGTATTCTCCTGGAAGGGAGTAGTTGTGGTGATTTACCATGTAGCTTATTGATATCATCAGCAGATAAAACACAATTATAATCCTTTCTGTGAGATGATATACCATGCAGAATGGGAAAATTAATCTAGTCACAGAGTCTGGCAATCAAGAGCAATTAATAAATGGTTATTTTGGGGTGTCTGGGTGGCTCAGTCGGTTGTGTCAAACTTCAGCTCAGGTCACGATCTTGCGGTCCGTGAGTTCGAGCCCTGCGTCGGGCTCTGGGCTGATGGCTCGGAGCCTGGAGCCTGCTTCCGATTCTGTGTCTCCCTCTCTCTCTGCCCCTCCCCCGTTCATGCTCTGTCTCTCTCTGTCTCAAAAATAAATAAAAAAAGTTAAAAAAATTTTTAAAAAGGTTATTTTAAGTAAACGTTTTAAGTAGAGACTATGTCAAATTAAATACTTTCAACATACGCATTGATTGTGAAGTCTCTCTTGAAGAAGGGCTTTTTTCTCTGGAACTTCAGCCACTCAGTAATCAGTACCAGTATTGTGAGCATGGATTCATGAGGAGATCACTATTTTCCAGGGAAATGACCTTATAAATTATTTAAATGACACTATACATAACACTATCACATTTTTATGAGTCCCTGAAATCTAATATAAAGCTGGCACATTGCAATGAAATAAGAGATTTTCTAAGCCTTGTTCAGAATGTCCATATGGGTATGTAGGTGATACTTGTCTAGACCTTGACTCTCATGATATGACGATGACAGCAAAATCCTGTAAGTTTATGTGGGGGATGGGGGGAGGAAAGAAGGAAAGAAACAGGAAAATTTTATCAAGTGACAAGACCACTTTCATTTTCTAGCTAGTGTATTCTCTCTTGCACACCATTGTAATTAGAAAGTTTTAGTACCATGTGCTCAATATTTAATGACATCAGTCTAAGATTGCTCTATGCATTAATTTCCACAAAGAATGGATTGTACTTGTCTCTAGAAATAACGATTCAGTCACTGAGCTGGGGGTTTCTTTTGTGGAGGGTGTAATGTTAACCATTGTAACCTTCCTTTTTCTTTGCTTCATAGTTGACAGATCTCCCCTTTATCTGCACATGTTCCTTCAGGAGTAATACTTTTTTCTATTTCTAAGATTTTGACTTTTCATAATGTCCCCTACAAATCAATAATGGAGTTTAGAAGTCACCACCAAAGAGCTTACAAAATAGTAGTATTGTAATTTTGGAAAATAAATCACATTTAAAAAAATAAGATAAAGTACACTCAAGATTCATCCAGATGTGATGGGAGTACTAGATTTATGAGACCGAGCAAATTGGCAAGTATTTACCTGCATGGGCCATACATCGTTTTGCAGGAAGAATCAAAGAATCAAAATATCTTTACTTAATGTAAGTTTTTCTTTTCTTTAAAACTTTTAAAAATGTTGGGATGCCTGAGTGGCTCAGTCGGTTAAGCGTCCGACTTCAGCTCAGGTCATGATCTCATGGTTTGTGGGTTTGAGCCCTGCATCAGGCTCTGTGCTGACAGGTCAGAGCCTGGAGCCTGCTTTGGATTCTGTGTCTCCCTCTCTCTCTGCCCCTCCCCTGCTTGTACTCTGTCTCTCTCTCTCTCTCAGAAATAAACATTAAAAAAATAAATAAAACTTTAAAAAAATGCTTATTTATTTATTTTGAGAGAGAGAGAGAGAGAGAGAGAGAGAGAGAGAGAGAGAGAGAGAAAAGGGGCAGAGAGAGAGGGAGAGAGAGAAAAATCCCAAGCAGGCTCTGTGCTGTCAGGGCAGAGCCGGAATTGGAGCTTGAACTCATGAACCATGAGATAGCGGCCTGAGTAGAAATCAAGAGTTGGACGCTTAACCTACTGAGCCACCCAAGTGCCCCTAATATAAGCTTTTAAATCAAATATACTTAAATAAAAGCACTGTCTATAGTCAACTAGAAAGAGATCTGAGGTCGACAAAGTTGAGGGCAGTATTCCTTGGATTATTAAGTTGAGAAAAATGGGTCTCCAAGTTTCCAACTGGAGATTTCCCCATGAGTTCAGTTATGACAATCATGCCATGGATAACTATAACCCGGAATCTAGTCTCATTCCCTATTTTAATTGCCAAACCCAGATCTTTATATTAAAATACTAAGCAGATTGTGATATGATTTAAATTACATAAGATTTTAGGTACTTTCTGAGTTCTTTGATGATGATGATTTTGTTTCCCATCATCTCTATCAAATGATAACTAACAGGTTTACTCTTGAACATAGAGTAGATATTTATTTATTTTTCTTTCAATACATACTTTCTGAACACAAATCATTTGCTCAGGTATGTCACAGAAAAAGTTTCCACCCTCAAGGCTCTTACATGATGGAAGGGAAGGACATATAAATAAGTAAAGAAGTATATAATATGTTGGTTGGTGGTAAGTTCTGTGGAGGTAAATATAGCAGGATGGGGGCAGGGAATACTTAGGCAAGGTGGAGTGGGGTGTCTATTTGACATAAAGTTGTCAAGAAAGGTCTCACTAATGTGGCGAAATTTGAGCAGAGAACAGAATGGCTATCTGGGCAAGAGCAATCAGGCAGCAGAACAAGTGCAAAAATATGGGGTGGGGGCAGCTTGTGAAGCAACAAGCCAGTGTGGCTGACTGCTAGTAGGAAAGAATGGTAGGGGATGAGTTCAAGAGAGATTAACAGAAAGCCACTTGATGCAGGCCATTTTAAGGATTTAGGAAGTTATTTTAAATGATTTGGGAAACCACTGGAGGATATTGGTCAAATGAATAACTTGATCTAATTTTTATTTTAAAAAGATCTGTTGGGGGCGCCTGGGTGGCGCAGTCGGTTAAGCGTCCGACTTCAGCCAGGTCACGATCTCGCGGTCCGTGGGTTCGTGCCCCGCGTCAGGCTCTGGGCTGATGGCTCAGAGCCTGGAGCCTGTTTCCGATTCTGTGTCTCCCTCTCTCTCTGCCCCTCCCCCGTTCATGCTCTGTCTCTCTCTGTCCCAAAAATAAATAAAAGTTGAAAAAAAAATTAAAAAAAATATAAAAAGATCTGTTGGATATATATGAAAAGCCTACAGCTAACATGATATTTAATTGTGAAAGACTGAATGCTGTCCCCTTAAGATCAGGAATGGGATAAAGATTTCTGCTGTAATTAGTTCTATTCAACATTGTACTGGAAGGCTAACTAGGACAATAAGGCAAGAAAAGGAAATAAAAGGTTCAAGTCTGGAAACAAAGAATCAAAATTACTTATTCTCAAATAACATTTTTTTTTAAATGGAGAAAATCCTAGGGAATCTAACAAAGAACTGCTAGAATGAATAAGTGAATTTGGCACAGCTGTAGTCTAATAGGTCAATATATGTAAGTACATAATATTTCTATGTGCTATCAACAGACAATTGAAAAATGAAATTAAAAATAGAATTCATAATAACATATTAAAGCAGTAAAATACTTAGGGATAAATGTGACAAGAGAGTTGCCAGCCCATGCACAGAAACTATGAAATGTTTGAGTGACATTAAAGAAACTTAACTAAAGTGGAGACATATATCACATTCATGGATGAGAAGACACAGTATTAAGATGACGAGTCTCCATGAAATAACAGTCAACTTGGTGAAGTAGAAGATTCAGACTTGGAGAAACAAATCTCTACTTGGAAAGCCATGGCACTTGGGAAATTTCCCTGAGATTTACAGATACCTGCCTGACTAGCCATCAGTCAAAATTTTTTTTCTTTCTGGAAAGAAAAAAAAAAAGGCTTACAATTGTTTATTGTAAACAAACAACAAAGCCCTGGTCTGTCTTTCTTTCTTTTCTTTCTTTCTTTCTTTCTTTCTTTCTTTCTTTCTTTCTTTCTTT